>NW_025533926.1:0-122500 GCF_020615455.1 Coregonus clupeaformis | reverse complement strand
GTAAACCCTGTGGTCCGACCAGGCCTGTCATCTGATAGTTCCTAACTCCTCACTGTAAACCCTGTGGTCTGACCAGGCCTGTCATCTGATAGTTCCTAACTCCTCACTGTAAACCCTGTGGTCCGACCAGGCCTGTCATCTGAAGAAGGAGACCATCACCTACGAGGAGAAAGAACATCAGCTGGTCAGCGACTGTGTCAAGGAGCTACGTGAGTCTCACACACACACACACACACACACACACACACATACACACACACACATACACACACACACATACACACACAAAAGGCATGAATCAGGTCAATTAACAATTAATTAGGTTATTGATCTCTAAGGATTAAAGAGCTGTGTGGGTGTGTTCAGGCGAGTCCAACAGTCAGATGGTGAACCTGACAGAGGAGCTGTCCCATAAGAATGAGGAGGTGATGAGACACCAGGAGGAGATTACCCAGCTCCTCTCCCAGATAGTAGAGCTCCAACACCGCGTCAAAGAGGTGAGGGGGGAGGTAGAGGAAGGAGTTTGTAATTGATGTTGTAGTACTAATTGTAGAGTAACAGTACTAATGAAGTCTGTGTGTGTCTCCAGTTGGCCCTGGAGAAAGAGGAACTGAGGATTCACCTACAGGCCTCTAAAGATGCCCAGAGATCACTCACTGCAGAGGTGAGTTGTCTAGCAATGAACACTTCAATGAACTCTGACTCCATAGAAGTGCATTAAGGTGTGCCCTTATCCGGTACAACATTTTATAACTCTCCAACATCATTTGCACCACAGCTATATGTCAGAGCAGAACTGCAGCTGATAAGCAGTATGATATGGCCCTGAGTTGTAGTATTTTAAATATTATCTTGGGTTTGTTTTGTCATGTTGACACAAGCAGTGAATTTGTGTCCAAGGTTATTAGCTGCATCAAGGTTTAAGCAGTGGCGGCTCCTGAAAAAATTCTCAGGAGGGGCAATTTTTCTGATGATTTAGGTGACCTACACACATTTAAAAAAAAGATATGTCCAGCAACAACATGAAGACAGGGGCAGCATATAAGTCAATACCAGAAGCATTTATTGACTGATCTCAAAAGTGTTGGCTTACCAGGGTTGGTGGAGCCCTCAGTTTCATCTTTGCCTCGCAGCTAACTCAAACACTCCGCAAAACTTCACACACTGGATTAGCCGGCTGAGGATGTGGCGGTTCTTGCTAATGTCGTAGTAAATATATTTGTTATAGTGAATATGGAATATGATATGTTGAGTAAAATGTTGTGCTAAGATCTATTTAGGTCAGGAGCTGGTTATAAGTTCTGTTCCTATCCAATAACAATGGACAAAAGGGTCCTATCTTGTCAGCCTTGTCAGCAGGTGGCCAAGGACAACACCCACGCCATAGGCCTCTCAGTTCTTCCAACTCACGAGTTCTTGCTCTGAGGACACACACACACACACACACAAACACACACACACACACATCATCACTGTTAAACACACACACACACACACTCATCATCACTGTTAAACACACACACACACACACACAAAAATCCCCTCTCTTAGGCTGAACATTTGAAGACAGAGAACCCGACTCAGAGCCAATGCAACAGTGACAGTAGCCTGGAGGTGACCTCGCCCAACTCATCAGGACCAATCAGAAGATCAGAACTACTAGATTGAACCTACTTCATTTATTGCATAAAATGTCTGCACACAATGTTTCGGGGCTCTCTTCAGATAATAATAATAATAATAATAATAATAATAATAATAATATGCCATTTAGCAGACGCTTTTATCCAAAGCGACTTACAGTCATGCGTGCATACATTTTTGTGTATGGGTGGTCCCGGGGATCGAACCCACTACCTTGGCGTTACAAGCACCATGCTCTACCAGCTGAGCTACAGAAAGTGGATACTCATGGATGCGCATTGCAATTGTAAAATGTCAACACAATTGGAGACACCACGTCATTTTTGGAGACATGTTATTGACAGTAAACTATTGTAGATGCGACTGCTAACTAAATAAAACATTTTAGCTGGCTAGCTAATCATCTTAGCTAAATGTGGGGCAAACAATTCAGTTATTTACCGTTAATTTGAGGGATTGGGGTGAAATAAATCGAGTTACATAGTGATACTTTACGATATACTGTATTGACAATATCGCAATATTTTAGCGCTAGTTGGCTGTACCTGCACCAAAACACCATTATTGTTCCTTCATAGCTTGTTCTCAATCTTTTCACATTGGGAGCCAATTAGTTTTCAGCACTTTTATTTCCATGACTGATCAAAACTCGTTCTCATGGCTTTCTGATCCCTCTGCAACAGACATATGGTGCGCAATAAAATCACAGTATCGAATCGCAATACGTATAGAATCATGAGACTCGCAATGCTGATGCATATATCTTATCGTGAGGTTCCTGGCAATTCCCAGCCCAAGTTCATTTGCCACAACAAATCTCTTCGCTAGCAAACGCTAATATTTTGGTAAGTGATGCAAATAGTGAACTATGTAGGGCCAGGATGTAAAATATATGTAGCTGCAGCAATTTCTCTTATCTGATATGGTAAGTAATGGGGCTTAATTTATAGCTTATAGTTTGACGAACGGGTCCGTGAACGCGATTCCAGATATATTTACCTCTGAATAAACTGCCTTTATTACACCATATCCACATCCAGTAAACTTGTGATTATCAACACTAACCTCATCGTTGTGGCGGCGGACAGCTAGCCTGTATCCCTCGTCATCCAGTTGAGTGAGTGGCAATGTCTTTTTTCGTTCGTACCAATTTTTTGGAAAATCCTCGGGTGTAGGACTTTCCGCCTTTAGTAGAAACCTGTTGAATTATTAAATTTGGTCTGGGAGGTCCTAATTGTTTCGTTGCCAATTTATCTTAATTTGTTCGCCGACAAAAAGGAACTTCTTTCAAAGACACAATCGAGTTGGACTGAAGCCTAGCCATTTTGATAGTAGTAGTGAATTGATTGAGGCTGCTACCTGGTCTTTTCTTAGTTACGTTCATTCGTGGTTACGTTATGTATGACGAAAGCGCGTAAGTGCAAGCCCACAGACACCCATAGAGAATGTATTGAAAGCTTTGAAATGTGAAACAAATAGATTTTACATGACAGGCTATGAGAGACTTCTGGGCGATTTTCAACCTGACTGAAATCGCCCAAAAAAGCGGGCGGGGCCATTTGAAGCACGACTTTAGCCTGATTTGACATTTAGTGGCTGTCAGATCAGACGTGAACACTGATAACTGCTGTTGCCGTGATATAATTTTTTATAAATTTATAAATTTTTTAAATAATTTTTTATTTTTTTATAATTGATTAGAAAAAAAATCCCTTCCTTTTCCCGTTTGGCAGTGCGTCGCCCATATCGCCCTATTGAACAAGCCGTCCCTGGGTTTAAGTAAAGTTAAGGTTAGGTGTTTATTACTGATGAATGAGTGTGTGTGGAATAGGGTAATGGAGTATAGGTATTTAACTATGTTGTGTTGTGTAGCTGAACTAGCTAGCAGTGGGTTAACTATTTTGTGTTGTTGTATAGCTGAACCAGCTAGCAGAGGGTTAACTATGTTGTTGTTGTTGTTGTTGTTGTTGTGTAGCTGAACCAGCTAGCAGAGGGTTAACTATGTTGTGTTGTATAGCTGAACCAGCTAGCAGAGGGTTAACTATGTTGTGTTGTGTTGCTGAACTAGCTAGCAGAGGGTTAACTATGTTGTGTTGTGTAGCTGAACTAGCTAGCATAGGGTTAACTATGTTGTGTTGCTGAACCAGCTAGCAGAGGGTTAACTGTGTTGTGTTGCTGAACTAGCTAGCAGGGGGTTAACTGTGTTGTGTTGCTGAACTAGCTAGCAGTGGGTTAACTGTGTTGTGTTGCTGAACTAGCTAACAGAGGGTTAACTGTGTTGTGTTGCTGAATTAGCTAGCAGAGGGTTAACTGTGTTGTGTTGCTGAACTAGCTAACAGAGGGTTAACTGTGTTGTGTTGCTGAACTAGCTAGCAGAGTGTTAACTGTGTTGTGTTGCTGAACTAGCTAACAGAGGGTTAACTGTGTTGTGTTGCTGAACTAGCTAGCAGAGGGTTAACTATGTTGTGTTGTGTAGCTGAACTAGCTAGCATAGGGTTAACTATGTTGTGTTGCTGAACTAGCTAGCAGAGGGTTAGCTATGTTGTGTTGCTGAACCAGCTAGCAGAGGGTTAGCTATGTTGTGTTGTGTAGCTGAACCAGCTAGCAGAGGGTTAACTACAGTACCAGTCAAACATTTGGACACACCTACTCATTCAAGGGTTTTTCTTTATTTTTACAATATTCTATAATGTACAATAATAGTGAAGACATCAAAACTATGAAATAACACATATGGAATCATGTAGTATTTTATATTTGAGATTCTTCAAAGTAGCCACCCTTTGCCTTGAAAAAGAATGCCGAAGCGTCTGCTAAATGACGTAAATGTAAATGTTGATGACAGCTTTGCACATTTAGTGAATCTGTTATTCAATGCTTTTGTATGTGCTAATAGCAGTAAAGCCAAAAATAATTGTTCATCAAATCATATATTTTTTTGGGGGGGGATACTTCAAAATTCTAAAATCAAATAGCAAAATGATCCTTGGTATGACCTTAAAACAATTCCATAAAGCTCCATATAGCTTAGGGGAACCCCCCTCCCCCGGCTTATGGGTTAACTATGTTGTGTTGTGTAGCTGAACGAGCTAGCGGACCGTAATGTAGAGTGTGTGGGGATGCTACATGAGTCTCAGGAAGAGATCAAGGAGCTGCGCAGTAAGAACACTCCGTCTGCAGGCATGAGACGACACCTGCCCTACGGACTCTTCCCCATGGTGAGATATATACCTGCTGTACTGTGTGGTTGTGTGTGTGTGTATGTGTGTGTGTGTGTGTGTGTGTGTGTGTGTGTGTGTGTGTGTGTGTGTGTGTTAGGGATGTAACGATTCACCGAAACACATCAGTCCCCGATTCAAATGTTTAATATACAAGTGCGTCGGTCCGCGGACCACTAAGATCTTTTGCTCATATTATATTCTTTCTACCTTCAGAAAATACCTCTCATATTTTGTGACAACTGATACGTCCTCTCCTTCAGTGTCCAACTGCATGTAACTGTGTTGACCGTCATTGATCTACAAGTCATTTTGCATGCCGAACAACCCCAGGCAATATCATTAGCCTAGTCAAACTGCGCACTGTGCCCAGCTTTGCGTGCTGACCAACGTGAGGTAACATGCATTTCCACGTAACACGCTGGGGGCGATGAAACAACGGAGCCCCATTAATTTTCTATGGAGTGAAGTGGGTGGGGGGACCGTTGGAGTGAAGTGGGTGGGGGGACCGTTGGAGTGAAGTGGGTGGGGGGACCGTTGGGTGACGCGAGCATGGCTCGAAGAAGCGTGAACAGGGCGGGACCAGAAATGGGGAAAGCAGTACTTTTTGCAAATACTCCGCGACATCATGGCGCTATTGACCAATCTAAGCTCACTATAGTTTCCAACCTCTACTGGATTGGCTGTTGATACCTAGCATCACCTGGCCTGCTTTCTAGCACCCACATGAGCTATCCAAATTATCATGTTATGTGGAAGTTGGGCAGTAGACTTTATCGCATTAGTGGAAACCTCAGGTCTGCCGGTTTTGACTAGCAGAAGTTACTTTTTGTAGCAGGTTAGGAGAATTAGCTAAAATTGTCCCCGACTCGAACATATCTAGCTACAAGCAGGCCTGCCTTGAGAACAGTCTTGGTTTCCACCAATGCGATGCTGCGCAGGGTAGGCGGCCTGTTACTATAGTTTTTGGCAGTTTTGCTTTAAACAATCAGTGTGTATAATCAGGGTAAAGTTGATCATTTAAAAACGAGGAAATCAATCACTTTTGCGAGGTGCACTGCATGGCCGAAGCGAGGGGAGAAGAACACCCAATAAAAATGTTCAAATGGGTGAAATTCAAAGTTGTGCCATATATTCATTGGCTATGTCATAGCTAATTTGTAAACAATAAATATTGATACATTACTAGCTTAATCTGCAAAAATTTTGAGTTAATCAGTGGGTGATGGGGATTTCAGACCCAAAGTGGGGAGGAGAAAAAACAGGCTACATTGCCCACCTACCTCCCGAGTGGCGCAGTGGTCTAAGGCACTGCATCACAGTGCTAGCTGTGCCACTAGAGATCCTGGTTCGAATCCAGGCTCTGTCGTAGCCGGCCGCGACCAGGAGACCCATGGGGCGTCCAGGGTAGGGGAGGGAATGGCCGGCAGGGATGTAGCTCAGTTGTGGGTTCGTTTCCCACGGGGGGCCAGTATGAAAAAAAAAATGTGTGCACTCACTAACTGTAAGTTGCTCTGGATAAGAGCGTCAGCTAAATGACTAAAATGTAAATGTAAAATAGTGGTAGTGGGGGTGGTAGATGCCTACTCTCCTTTATGGCTCAGATCAGGTGCCTACATGGTACATACACCATAGACATACATCATTTACACACACACAGAGAGAGAGAGCGAGAAGTCAGCTCAGACTGATCCAGCTCAGAGAGGCCCAGCTCATGAGCTCCATCAACAGCAGATGTTTATTTAGAAAGGAAAATAAATGTGTTTATGCAACAAATGTTAGTGCACCGATTCGTTCTCTAATCAAACCCAATCATTTCAAACTAAAACGTATCGTTCCTGTATCGTATCGGAGCCCATGTATCTAGGTACCTATCGAATTATCTTTCAAGGGTAAGATGCACATCCCTAGTGTGTGTGTGTGTGTCAATGCCTATAAATGTGTGAATATGTGTGTGTGTGCCTATTAATGAGTGTATTCCTGTGTCTCAGGACTCCCTGGCAGCAGAGATTGAGGGCACCATGAGGAGAGAGCTGAGTGTCGAGGACGAGGTGGCTTTCCAGGACCAAAAGTCAGTATGAAACACACACACACACACACACACACACACACACACACACACACACAAGAGCAACAGCAATCAAAGCAGAAGCTCCCGTCCTCTAACTCCCCTCCTCTGGTCCTCTCCCTCCCCTCCTCCCCTCCTCTCTCCCTCCCCTCCTCCCTCCCTCTACCTCCCCTCCTCTACCTCCCCTCCTCTCTCCCTCCCTCTCCTCCTCTCCTCCTCTCTCCCCGTCCCCAGAGTTTCCCAGAAGAGGGTGTTCCAGACAGTACGTGTGGTCAACGAGTCGGTAGAGAGAGCTGCGGCGATGGCCACGCCCCCTATCCCCGGCTCGGGCATAGGCAGCTGCCTGGTGATGACGGCCCAGCCCTTCCAGTCCGCCCAGGGGATCGACCAATCACACGACGGCGCCAAGTGAGTTACCCTGGTTGAAGCCGATTTGTTAGACATGCAGTCTAAAATTACGTGGTATTGAGTGACTGTAGTGGAATCATTGAGTCAGTGGCAACTACTTGAGAGAATTTAAAGCATATTATTTGATATGATTTAATTCAAACATATTTCAGTGAATTTAGAGCCTATAGAGGAGTATATTTGTGACCGACCGGCTCGATTCGGTCTTATGTAGCAAAATTTGAAATGGTGTTTTTTACATTGGATAAAAGTAGAGACTCAGAGCTAGACATTTACATTTACATTTACGTCATTTAGCAGACGCTCTTATCCAGAGCGACTTACATAATTTTTTTTCATACCCCCTGTGGGAATCGAACCCACAACCCTGGCGTTGCAAACGCCATGCTCTATCAACTGAGCTACATCCCTGCCGGCCGTTCCCTCCCCTACCCTGGACGACGCTGGGCCAATTGCGCTAGAAAATTGTATATCATACACTACAGTTGAGGAACAATGGGATAGTAATTCTTTTTTGAAAGTTGATAAACTTGTAACCTCAAAGCAATATTATTTGGCCCCGAGATGCAAAAACTCCCAAATGTAATGTCCCAAGAAGGAAGTTACCCTACCTAAATAATACAAAAGTTACATTTTAACTTAATTCATGAGGAGAGAGAATGCAGTCAACTAATAAAGCAGACAGTGGACCATTTTGTGGTTCTGAAACGTAAAGCTGCAACCGCAGCGCAATCAATAGGAGGTGAACAGAACCTGGTGCTGAAAATATAGCTAACTTGTTATGCAAGTGTTGCACAGTAACAGATGGAGAAAACCTACACCAGTCGAGTAATTCATTTCAACAATAATCTTCATTTTAATTTGACTTTACAAACAACTTTTAAATAATGGTTTAAATTTTTTTATTATTAACTAGGCAAGTCAGTTACAATTTAATTGGAGTCTCTTTCTTCCGAGCCTAGGCCTATATAAAATAACTTAACTGGTGAGGTAGGCTATGAGGCTTAACAGCATCTTTCACAATAACACTATGTGGCCTAATAGAAGTGGGATTTTTTTATTTATTAGGCCTACTTACAATCGCAACTGGCCAGAAATGTAGCATCCTACATAAAACAATAATTTAAAGAAAAAGAAAAAGGCTATGTCTTTGTCTGAATGTCTTTATTGGGATAGCCTGCTCCTGTAATGACAGAATAAACAGTAAATACTGTCAGCTTGAGACCTAAATATCCCTGGATAAGCACTCGCAATAATGTTAGTATTTACTAAATATAGTAATATAGGCCACTAAGTTACTCACTCAATGGGAAAAGTTGCATTTTCCCTCAGACATGATCTTGTGGATGCCGCGTGAGATGGGTGTGATTTTGATGCGCAGGCAGTCCTCTATTGACTTATGTGAAAGCCGGTTCCTGTCTTGAGTCTATGTTGCGTTCATAGAGGAAAATGAGGACTTGCAGGTGTAAGTCGACCCAAACATTGTTAGCACATAAAATGCAAGTTTCTTTATTGTTCTGTATTCCTCTGAGCATGCCACCCAAAACGCACACAAGGATTCGGCGCTCCTGAGCGCATCCCTGATTTGGGTCTATGTCTGGAATTCAATCAGATTGTGTGCGGGGCGGACTGTGAGAGGATCACGGACAAACGCAATTATATCCTTGGGCATGCTGTAGTCTTCAAATCTGGTGGAGAAGTTGTCCCTCAGCTGCTTGATGAAATCTTCCGTCACCTCTGTGACAATGCTGCGGCCTGGTCCCTCTGCCTGTCATTTCTTCAGTGTGTTGAAGTGCAGTAGCCTTCCAGATGACCAAAAGTCCAAATCCAACAACTCAAGCTTCCTAGTAAAGGCCTTAAGTTTTTCCACCATATCCACGACTGTTTTACCTCTTTCTTGTAACTGCAGATTTAACCCGTTTAAGTGACAGAATGTGTCAGCCAAAAAATCTGTGTGTAGCTTGCAGTTAACGCTTCAATGTTTCTGTGTCGGGCCTCTGTCTGGGAAGGATACTTTGAAAGGTCCATGCTTAGATTCATAATGACGTCTGAGGGTTGAATTCTTTGCAAACAGCGACATTTTCATTGCAAATAAGACACAGTGGCTTGGCATTGGGTGAATATGGTAACATGAATGCATCTCTCTGTACATTATTCCCTGACACTTTGATTTTCATGATCCACCTTTCTTTTGATACTTTTTGAGAGCGACATTTTCTCTTGCTATCAAGCTAATTGTTCTGAACGAATGTCGACGTTAAATAAAGTAGAGTAACCTACAGTAAGCTACCTAGACCTGTTTTTCCCACCAATCAACGCACAGAGAAATAGACCAAATAATATTTGAATAGAGACATGGTGATTTTTATGAGCGTAATCAGATCGAAATGATTATGTTATTGTCACTGAATTTATTATGTACTAATCGGATGTGTTAAAAATGTTTTATTTGTAGTTATTATATACTAATTATGTTCTGGCCCGCCCACTATTAGCTCAGAAAAATGTTTGGCCCGAGGCCAAACCTAGTTGACGAACCCTGTTATAGACAGTAGTGTGCTACATGGCAGACCAATCTGAACTCATCTCTCGGCATGTCCAGCCAACTCATTATCTCAGCCAATCATGGCTAGCGGGAAGGTTGCTGTCTTTTTCTGTGGCTAAACCAACTAGGCTCGTAATTTAACAATTGTATTCGTATTTACAGGTGGCATACAAGTTTGTTATTAAGCCACATGAAAGTTTGCATGTTCCAGAAGGCATTTCTGCCAAAAAAGTGCATTTAGATAAAAATAAGTTTACGTTCAAATGCCTCTCCTGTGAAGTAGTGACGCACGACATATGCCTAGTTTCCTGAAACGAGTCACTTTTGGGTAAGCATGTGTTTGTGTTGCGTGTCTGTCTTTGTAATAGGGAGGAGGTCCCACTCGGCAAGCCTGGCGCACCGGGAGGAAATGACCTTGTGTCGGCGCTGCACCGCCTCTCCCTGCGGCGGCAGAACTTCCTGTGCGAGCGGCAGTTCTTCCAGGCGGAGCGCAGCAAGAAGCTGGAGGCCCTGGCCGGGGGGGTGGAGTCGGACGTGGAGGGGAGTGGCTACAGCTCACCAATGAGCAGTGTCATGTCATCCTTCACCAACCTATCAGAGTTCTCGGTCTCGTCCAGCTGTTTTAAGACCTTCCTCCCTGAGAAGCTGCAGATCGTCAAGCCCATGGAGGGTAAGGATACGTTCATGCTTTAAGTGTAGTCATGATAATGGCCAAGTTCCAGACTGTCTGATATCAGCCCTGCTGCACAAATTAACCAGTGATTGAATGCCACATCATCTACATTGCAGTCAGGCATCAGATTTCAGTATGTTAGGCTGCGTTTAGACAGGCAGCCCAATTATGATCTTGTTTTCACTACTTGGTCTTTTAAACAATCAGCTCTGAAAAATATCTGATGTGAAAAGATCTGATGTGATTGGACAAAAGACCAATTGGTGGGAAAAAGATCAGAATTGGGCTGCCTGTCTAAACGCAGCCTTAGAGATGTGGTTACTGAATGTAGGCGTCCAGGAATGCAGCCAATAGCTATGACATCTATCCAGGAGTTATTCCTGACCCAATAGCTATGACATCTATCCAGGAGTTATTCCTGACCCAATAGCTATGACATCTATCCAGGAGTTATTCCTGACCCAATAGCTATGACATCTATCCAGGAGTTATTCCTGACCCAATAGCTATGACGTCTATCCAGGAGTTATTCCTGACCCAATAGCTATGATGTCTATCCAGGAGTTATTCCTGACCCAATAGCTATGACGTCTATCCAGGAGTTATTCCTGACCCAGTAGCTATGACGTCTATCCAGGAGTTATTCCTGACCCAATAGCTATGACGTCTATCCAGGAGTTATTCCTGACCCAATAGCTATGACGTCTATCCAGGAGTTATTCCTGACCAGACGATGACCTTACTGTGATGTATATTATCATATCTGTATACTGGTACTCTTGTAATTAGGATGTTTAGTTGTGATGTAACACATTGATCCCTGACCTCTAACCTCTGACCTCTCTAGGCTATCTGAGACCAGAGTTTGAACCCAGTTGGTCACATTATGATATCTGTCAACTGTAACACTCCTAATTGTCATATGTGAATATTAGACTGTGAGTAATGCATTTGACGCCTGACCCCTTAACCTTTAACCTCTGACCCCTCTAGGCTCCCTGACTCTGCACCACTGGCAGCAGCTGGCCAAGCCCCACCTGGGCACCATCCTGGACCCCCACCCGGGCGTGGTCACCAAGGGCTTTCGGCCCCTCCCCCATGATGCTCTCACCGACGCCGTCTACCGCCTCACCGACCTGGAGGAAGACGAAGAGGGAGGTGATGAAGAACAGAAATATGACATGAGAGGTGCTTTTATTCACTATGTACATTTCACAAATGACTGACTGGGTAAATGTGCTACATAAGTACTATGTATTATTATTATTATTATGAAAGTCGTTTTTTGTAAACGATTGGTTAAAAATGATAATTTAGCAGTCTCACTAACAAAGGTTTTGGACTCTTCCTGAATTGTTCATTCAGGAAAGAGAGAGAAGGAAGGGACAGACGCCTGGGAGAAGAAGGGAGAGGAAGAAGAAGAGGAGGAGGAGGAGGAAGGAGGGATCACCTTCAAGGTGCAGTGCTCGTCAACACCGGAAGAGAAGAGGGAGAGGAGGAGGGAGCTTTTGCCGTTGAACGGGCCACCGGTGTCTCCCGTGTCCCCCGTTTTCCTACCAGTACCAGGCTCTCCACAGCTCCCTCTAATCGCGGTCCCCTCTGACCTCTCTATGACCTCTAATGCCACCTGTGACATCATTAGGAGCCCGGCCCTCTTGGCTCCGCCCGTCACTGTAACATCCACTTCTCCTGTCCAATCCCAGAGCCAGACTGTCACCAGTCTCACCACCCCCACTACTACTTCATCCTCGTCAGGTAAGTACAAAAATAAAAATATTAACATTAAAAGTTTAACGCTAAAGCTGGAATCCTTAATGGTGAAACAGCCGTTTGCGATATTACAACGGCAAATAAGTTACTGCAACAACGGACACTGTTTTGCCCCTCTGACATAATGGCCCTCGCCATAGAAGAGCACAATATGTACTGCATTGTTTCACCTTGCTGCCTGACGCTCCTCAGCTCAGCAACAACAACCGTAACAACGTGTTGGAGCGGCCAGTGGTGCTGTTTGCCCTTACTTCTCAAAACAAATAATTGCTGTACAAATGTGTCAATATTTCTCTCCCAAGATAAGAAACTGAAAAGGGTAGTTATTGGAAGCCGTTGGTTTGTGTTGGTCTGTGATCTAAGTTGACGTGTGTGTTTTGTCTCTTCAGTTCATAACCCGGGGAAATGTCAGAGTTCAACGTTCTCCACCTACACCTTCACAACCTGCCGTATCTTGCACCCCTCTGACATCACCCAGGTCACCTCCAGGTACGCACACACACACACACACTCATGACTATGAAGGCGATTGGTGTTGTGTGTTTGTGCTGTGGTGTATATGACATGGCTATGTGGGCTAACATTGTCTCTCTCTCTCAGTTCCCACTGTCAGTCTTCTGTCTCCGAGTACACCCCCAGCTCCATGCGGACAGGCCCCAGCACCCCGGTGACCCCCTGCAGGCTGAGCCTGGGGGTGGACTCCTTCCCCCCTCGCCGCCCCCCCGCCCCCTGTGGCCTGGCCAAGCTGGTCCTGGAGAAGGGCATCTCTGCTTCCCTCTCCACCGCCGATGCCCCCCCTCCCTCACACCCTAAAGCCCCCCTCCCCCAGCATCTCCTCCCCAACACGCCCCCCAACTCCCCGTCCCACTCGCCGGCCCCCTCGCCTGTGCCCTTTGAGTCCCGCGGCTCGGCGCCAGCCGCCTGTGACAACTTCCTGGCGTCGCTGCCGGCCGAGCTCTTCCTCCAGGACGTGTACGGGCTGAAGTTTGGCCGCGCCCATCGCCCCAACCTCCCCAGCCCCGACCCCGCCTCACATAGCCTCAGCCTTAGCCACGCCCCGAGAATCAAATCCAAAGCTAAACCCGCCTCCATCAACGTAAACTTAGTCGAGAGGCTACGCCGGCTGGGATTGGTCAAGGTACTCCAGGGGACGGAGCCGTTGTCGGAGGGCCTGGGGCGCCAGGACTCGGCCACCTTCCTGGCCACGGGCGGAGGCAGCCTATTGGACGGCCTGCGGCGGAACCAGAGCCTCCCAGCTATGATTGGAGCGGTGCGGGGAAGTCCCTCCCACCATCAGGGCCAGGCCTCACCTCAACCACCCACCTCCCTAGCCATCGCCCCGCCCCCCTGGGGCAACCTGAAGGAGCAGCGCTCTGTCCGCTCTAGGCCCGCCTCCACTTCCCACGCCCCACCCCTTTCACTTAAACGCTGAAGAAGTGATGACACTACAGGGAGGCGGGGTTTGGAGGGAAGCTAAGACTGAACAGTACAATTTGGGCCCGCACCCTCTCTCCTTCTCCACCCCTCTTTTAGACTGATATTCGGAGGAGAAAAGGGCAACAAGTGGGGGGAAAAGTCCCTCCCCTTTTTATGAATTCTTCTTAAAAGCACAATATTGTTAAAAATTGAAACTTGTATTAATGCCACGGTGTGTGTGTGTGTGCCATTTTAAAAGGGCTTTATTAGCTGTTCCTAGCCTTGCCTGCCTTCCCTCTCCAGCCCTCTAGGGGGTGCTGTAGGTAGATGTTATCCCTGCTCTCTTCTTCTCTGCTCCTGCTACAGTAGTTATTCATCTGTGAGGCTCTGGACACTCAAAAGATGGGAAGATGAAAAGAGGAAATAAGTAAGTTGTTGAGGGCTTGAGAATGTTAGAGGGATAGGGAAGAAGAAGAGAAGGAGAAGAAGAAGGGAAGGTAAAAGGGGAAGTGGTAGAATGATCACTGTATGTATAAACAATGAACTTGACTTTGGTGTCAAGGAGAGGACGATAAAGGAGGTCAGAGATGAGGGAAGGAGAGAGAAGAGCAGTGTAAAGAGAAAGCTTGAGCCTCCAGAGCCTCACTGTCTAGGGGCTTGTTGTTCTGTAGTTTGAAGCAGTAGAGCCGTTTGTCATGTTATATACGCTAGCTAGACTCGCTACACCCCTTATCTTCTCTTAGGAACCAGGCTGGCGCCCATGCACCTTACTACTGCCAGCCCGTCGCTAGGGAACTACATTCTAGCCTTCCCAGTGTTACTACCAATACAGTGAACCTTTTGCTTTGCTGTCGTCAGGGGCAACTCTCTCTGTGCATTGCAATAGGCTACAACCAGTGTCTGAAATGCATGGCGTGTCCTGAAAACGACACGCTTCTTTACCTCCAGGTCCCAGCATGCACCTGGCCCTCTGGGGGTGGGTGGGGTAGTGGTCTGACTGACAGGTCCGAGGCTGCTCCTCCTCAGGTCTCATAAGGAAGAGGTTGTAACGCCTTAAAATGAGTTGTTTAGTTCTGTTTGGGTGTTTTGGTTTAAAGACGTGTGTATTTTATTAGACGCTTAGTGGGATGGGTAGGTTTAACCTGGTCCCAGATCTGTTTGTACTGTCTTGCCAGACCCCTATGGTCTTTGTCATGTTACAGCACAAACTGATATGGGACCAGGCTAGGATGCAGCTGGGATGGACTATTCCTCAGCGGGGCTGTTTGGGCCTGTGCTGTTAAAAATCCTCTCCAGCGACTACTATGGTCTCCGTTTCCAGTCAATAACCTTGCAACCTTCCATCCCAAATCGATCCCTAGGCCCTATGCACTTGTGGAGATCTGAGAGGACTTGATTGGTATAACCAATATGGTGAAATTCCACCTAGCCAATCAGAGGGCAAGGTAGATGTATTACCAAATTGCTTACACCTGTCAAATCCTGACAGACCTCCACAAGTGTATAGGGCTTAGGGGTCGATTTGGGATTGGGCTCTTATCTCAGGCCCATGGCGTGCTCAGGTCTGCGTTCATTGGGGCACACCATTGTGGAATGTTCCAGTATAAATATATGCAGAACAACTATGCCTCCGACATCAGGAATCACGTCAGCTCTATTCATGACATTTCTAACGTTCCACAACGTTTGCCTACTCAACATGGCCCTGGTTCAAGAGGTTTGGTCCCAAACAGGGAACCATCAGCATCCTAGGTAGAAGTGGGTGTACTATGTTTTAATCCAGGTTAGCTCCGAGTCTCATCTAATACATGGTTCACTACTACTGTGGTTGTGGTCTTAAAGGTTATTCTATTCACTCAGCGGCCAGTAGAGGGCAACATGGTGTTGTGTGATATTGAGCAGCTATGAGACTAAGGCAACTAGTACCTGCTCCTGTAAAGGCATTTATTTTCAATCTGAAAGGACTTGATAGGTATATGCGGTAGAGCCTAAGCAATATGGGGAAATTCCAGCTAGCCTATCAGAGGTCAAGGTCAAACAAATCCCATACTATTATTCCTGTCAGATCTACTGGAGTGTCTAGTTGGGAGGGGCTAGACTATAGCCTGGGTACCAGTCTGTGTTATCATTCCACATGTGTTCGCATGACACGGAGTACATGGAGTGGAATGCTAGCAAAACAGGTTCTGGATTTCAGGCTAGCTAGATTAGTGTGACCCTTTGACCCTGTGCCCTTTGACCCATACTTGACCCTCAGACATCCCTGCTATACCTCTTTTCTTGCCGTTCGTCCGTCCGTCCAACTGACCTATCCCACTTATCATGAACTGCACTTTTTAACCTGATTTACGGATATCACTAGTTAGGAAATATTACTGACAAATATTAATATTAAGACTAGGTAATAGCATCAAATAAGTTATTTAGCATTTCATGTAGAAATTGGATTTTTTTTGTGACTCCATTGTGTGATGAACCATTGAAAAGGGAATCCAAGCTGTCATGTTTTTATAACTGTATATCAGTGCAAACCAAAACTCCTGTCATTTTTAAATACAGTGAAATGCTTTGTGTTGGCTTGTGTTTGTTTGTAATACCTATTACCTATGTAACGACGAGGAAAGAGCATCAGTTTTATACCAGGGTTTCTGCTATGTGGGAGGGGTGAAGACACTGTTCATTCTATTGAATATAGTTCTGTCTCATACTGTTCATTCTATTGAATATAGTTCTATGTCTCATACTGTTGGCTCTATTGAATCTAGCTGATGGGTGATGGTGGAGGTTCTTATGGGCTCTGTGTAGTTGGAAGGGTTCATCATTAGTTTTAGACCTCGCGCCTCTCCTCGACGCTTCATAAAACACCCAAGATTATCATTTTGGTGCTTTTGTTTTAATAAAGGAAATGAAAAAAGGATTTGGTTGTCTGTTTTATATTTGTCATAACTAATGGACTAGTGTACACGCACGCACGCACGCACGCACGCACGCACGCACGCACACACACACACACATACACACTATTTGTCAGAAGTGCAGCACTTGGGCTATTTTGTAAATGTTTAGGAAACAAACAATTAAAGTTAAATGATTTCCTATAAAGCGGCGATAACAGATGGGGATCTATACAGAGGTTGTCGGTCTCATCACATGGGGCAGATCTTGATGCTGTCGGATGTCTGGCTGAACTGACCCAGACCAAAGTCCAACCCAACACCAACTCCACTACCCACTCCGAAGGCCGCGTACAGCGGCTGTGTAAAGTTAGCACGGAACGTGTGCAGGTGCGCCATGCTCTCTGCCACGCTATAGAACGCCAGGGTGCCTGCGGTGAGGTCCAGGAACAACCCCAGACGCGGCGAGTACGTCACCGGGATATCCCTCTTCTCATTGGCATGCATTGCCGTGCAACACGTATCCGACAGCTCCAGGCTCCATGATTGGGCGTTGTAGCCAAGCCCCACCCTGGCATCCGCCCCCTTCCTGCTCAGGGCTCCATAAGCTACGCCCATGGATGACCCCTTCCCCCGCCAATCCACCTCCCAGTAACAGCGCTGGGCGGACAGGGGGGCCTGGCACAGCACCTGGGTCCAGCCGTCGAAGCGTTGGGGGCAGTCTGGGTAGGGCTGCCCTGCCCCCTGTAGGGTGGCCTTGGTGTTACCCTCCGACAGGCTCAGACGCCGGTGGGCTGTCCTCATGTCTAGGGTCAGGGTACAGGCATCTGGGGGAAGGGAGAGTGGAGGGATGGATGAATAGTTATGGTATGGGGATAAGGTCTTTGCAGATTTGGTAGTCAGCTGTTTTTGCTGTATAATGAGCCTCTTCCTTCCCTTTGGCCCCAACTTTCTGAAGTTTCCAGATCTGAAAGTTGGAATCAAAATGGTGGACGCTACACTGCTTATACCTACCCAGACCCTTCAGATCTGCAAACATGGAAGGGTGAGGGCCAAGGAGACAGGGTAGGGAGCTAACTGGAACAGCCTGCATCTGTATATATGTTAAGCTGTTCTATACTCACACTGCAGGAACTCCTCTCTGCTCCTGGGCTCTGGGGCCTGGATGCTGGAGATGTCTATCTCCCTCACTACAGGAGACAGAGGCAGCATGAGGGGAGAGGATCACAACCAGTGGTGGAAAAAGTACCCAGCTTGAGTAAAAGTATACAGTAGATACCTTAATAGAAAGTTATACAAGTAAAAGTGAAAGTCACCCAGTAAAATACAACTTGTATTCTAAAAGTATTTAGTTCTAAATATACTTAAGTATCAAAACTGAAAGTATAAATCATTTCAAATTCCTTATATTAAGCCAAGCAGACAGTACCATTTCTTGTTTTAAACATTTACAGATAGCCAGGGGCCCACTCCAACACTCAGACATAATTTACAAAAGATGCAAATGTTTTTAGTGAGTCCGTCAGATCAGAGGCAGTAGGGATGACCATGTGTTCTCTTGATAAGTGTGTGAATTGGACCATTTTCCTGTCCTGCTAAGCATTCAAAATGTAACGAGTACTTTTGGGTGTCAGGGAAAATATATGGAGTAAAAAGTACATTATTTTCTTTAGTAAAAGTTGTCAAACATAGAAATAGTAAAGTAATGTACAGCTACCCCAAAAAACTACTAAAGTAGTACTTTAAAGTATTTTTACTTAAGTACTTTACACCACTGATCACAACAAGGGTAACCGTAAGTATAGGGCAATATGTTTTCCTCAGATGAAGAATTGGAGGATGACGAAAAGGAATGAATGATGACTCACATGCAGGGAAAGCTGGCATCTGATTCATGATGGGGTCAGGGGTCGGCGGATCCAGGAAGAGGCTGGTATTCACTTCTGGTTGGGATTCAGTCAGAGCACCCATCTCCCCTGTCGAAACAGAAAGGCTAGTAAGACCAGGGTGTATGACCTCTGATGGGGTTAAAGGTCAAGGGTACATTATACAGTGTCTACACTTGTGAAAGGCTAGTAAGACCAGGGTGTATGACCTCTGATGGGGTTAAAGGGTTGAGGGTCGGGACCATAGAGATAGATAGAGGACTCATCTTTGTATCTGTGCCATTTAAGAGTCTGTGACAGCATAGGCAGCGCCATTGAGGCAATCTCCATTTTCACGATTGGCTGATCCGTCCTGATGACCCGGTTGTACATGACTCCAGTGAAGTTGGAAGTCCCACCCAGTTGACTACGTTAAAATGGTGGAAGCCCTCAATGGTGCTGCCCATGCTAATACAGCCTTTTGGCCACTAGAGGCCTCTATCATTCTCTCTGGTAGGGACTCACATGGGTTAACTCCACCAGTGTTGTTGTTGACTGGTCCTGCTGCCGGTGTGGCACGTCGATGGGAGCGGAAGAGACTTGCTATGGAGCCCATCCGGCTGAAAGCTCCTGAGGCTGGGGTGGCTTGGGTAACAGCACGGGGGGTAGGGCTGGGGGTGGGTTCTGGTCTGGGTGTCTCTCTCCGGCTGGGAGTAGGGCTGGTTCTGGCTGGCTCTCTCCGGCTGGGAGTAGGGCTGGTTCTGGCTGGCTCTCTACGACTTGGAGTAGGGCTGGTTCTGGCTGGCTCTCTACGACTTGGAGTAGGGCTGGTTCTGGCTGGCTCTCTACGACTTGGAGTGGGGCTGGGGCTGGGGCTGCGTCTGCGCGTCTCTCTTCGACTTTGGGTAGGGCTATTTCTGGCTGGTTGTCTCCGGCTCGGAGTGGGATTAGATCTGCCGCTTGGTCTGGGGGCTGCCTCTCTGGCTGTGGAGAGACGAGAGGTATTACTGGGTGAGCATGGCTTGGTGAGTCTAAAGGCGTCCGCATACATTGGTTCGGTTTGCTTCTAGCAGAACTCGGTCTGTTGAAACGACCTTTGCTTGAAGAACTTCAATATTACTGTTTTGTCCCGCTTGAGCCACCGTAGCAACAACATATCCAGTAACACTTCCTCAAAATAGAATAATAAAGATAAATCAAGAAATCTGTAATAAATGTTGACGTTTTTGCCGAGGAGGTCCTAGTCGTGCAATTTTACATCTAACTAAAATGTTTGGTGCAGTATTTCTCAAGTGAAAAAATTTGCATTAAAACTAGCCAACAAACAATCCCGTCCATAGCTCCCACTCCTACTAGGAGCAGTACCTAGTCCAGTAATACTGTTGACCAATCACTGGTAGTCCTCTGTAGCTCAGCTGGTAGAGCACGGCGCTTGTAACGCCAAGGTAGTGGGTTCGATCCCCGGGACCACCCATACACAAAAATGTATGCACGCATGACTGTAAGTCGCTTTGGATAAAAGCGTCTGCTAAATGGCATATTATATTATATTATATTACTGACGAAGGGGCGTGGACTTCAGCTACCGAACATCGACTTGCCTCAATACATTTTTTGGTGTGCACGAACAGCCCCAAAAAACTGCTGAAGACCAAAATGAACCAAAACGTCACAAAATGTAGTCATAATATATGCACAAACTGTTTAGACTGCGACACATACAGTATGCTTCCCAGTCTAAACAGTTTACGACACATTTTTGTGACGTTTTGGTTCATTTTGGTGTTCGGCAGGGGTTTCCTTGGCTGTTTGCATACACTACATTTTTTCTAGATGCAAGTTGAAGTTCGGTAGCCGAAGTCTACGCCCCTTTATCGGAGATTGGTCAACAGGACTTCTCTTAGTAAGATTGGGAACTATGGGCGGGATTCTTCAATTAAGTGTTTGTCGTTCAACGAGAGACGACTAGTTTTCATGCACATTTTTTCACTTGTGAAATACTGCACCAAACATCTTAGTTAGATGTGAAATTGTGCAACTAAGACCTCATTGGCAAAAATTTGCACATTAATTACAGATTTCTTGATTTATCTTAGATTAATTCAGACTATTTTGAGGAAGTATTACTGGGTATGTGGTTGCTACGGTGCTTCAAGAGGGACAAACAATAGTAATATTGCCGCTTTTTCCTCATTTTTCAAGCGAAGGTCTTTAGGGAGTATGTGAGCACAGACGTTCACTTCGCCTAGACAAGTTTTGCTAGGAGCAAACCGAACCTACAGTGAGGGAAAAAAGTATTTGATCCCCTGCTGATTTTGTACGTTTGCCCACTGCCCAGAAATGATCAGTCTATAATTTTAATGGTAGGTTTATTTGAACAGTGAGAGACAGAATAACAACAAAAAAATCCAGAAAAACGCATGTCAAAAATGTTATAAATTGATTTGCATTTTAATGAGGGAAATAAGTAATTGACCCCCTCTCAATCAGAAAGATTTCTGGCTCCCAGGTGTCTTTTATACAGGTAACGAGCTGAGATTAGGAGCACACTCTTAAAGGGAGTGCTCCTAATCTCAGTTTGTTACCTGTATAAAAGACACCTGTCCACAGAAGCAATCAATCAATCAGATTCCAAACTCTCCACCATGGCCAAGACCAAAGAGCTCTCCAAGGATGTCAGGGACAAGATTGTAGACCTACACAAGGCTGGAATGGGCTACAAGACCATCGCCAAGCAGCTTGGTGAGAAGGTGACAACAGTTGGTGCGATTATTCGCAAATGGAAGAAACACAAAAGAACTGTCAATCTCCCTCGGCCTGGGGCTCCATGCAAGATCTCACCTCGTGGAGTTGCAATGATCATGAGAACGGTGAGGAATCAGCCCAGAACTACACGGGAGGATCTTGTCAATGATCTCAAGGCAGCTGGGACCATAGTCACCAAGAAAACAATTGGTAACACACTACGCTGTGAAGGACTGAAATCCTGCAGCGCCCGCAAGGTCCCCCCTGCTCAAGAAAGCATATATACAGGCCCGTCTGAAGTTTGCCAATGAACATCTGAATGATTCAGAGGAGAACTGGGTGAAAGTGTTGTGGTCAGATGAGACCAAAATCGAGCTCTTTGGCATCAACTCAACTCGCCGTGTTTGGAGGAGGAGGAATGCTGCCTATGACCCCAAGAACACCATCCCCACCGTCAAACATGGAGGTGGAAACATTATGCTTTGGGGGTGTTTTTCTGCTAAGGGGACAGGACAACTTCACTGCATCAAAGGGACGATGGACGGGGCCATGTACCGTCAAATCTTGGGTGAGAACCTTCCCTCAGCCAGGGCATTGAAAATGGGTTGTGGATGGGAATTCCAGATTGACAATCACCCAAAACACACGGCCAGGGCAACAAAGGAGTGGCTCAAGAAGCAGGACATTAAGGTCCTGGAGTGGCCTAGCCAGTCTCCAGACCTTAATCCCATAGAAAATCTGTGGAGGGAGCTGAAGGTTCGAGTTGCCAAACGTCAGCCTCGAAACCTTAATGACTTGGAGAAGATCTGCAAAGAGGAGTGGGACAAAATCCTTCCTGAGATGTGTGCAAACCTGGTGGCCAACTACAAGAAACGTCTGACCTCTGTGATTGCCAAACGGGTTTTGCCACCAAGTACTAAGTCATGTTTTGCAGAGGGGTCAAATACTTATTTCCCTCATTAAAATGCAAATCAATTGATAACATTTTTGACATGCGTTTTTCTGGATTTTTTTGTTGTTATTCTGTCTCTCACTGTTCAAATAAACCTACCATTACAATAATAGACTGATCATGTCTTTGTCAGTGGGCAAACGTACAAAATCAGCAGGCGATCAAATACTTTTTTCCCTCACTGTATATGTGTGTAGTGTATATTGATGTGTGTAGTGTATATTGATGTGTGTAGTGTATATTGATGTGTATAGTGTATATTGAAGTGTATAGTGTATATTGATGTGTATAGTGTATATTGAAAATCAGCAGGGGATCAAATACTTTTTTTCCCTCACTGTATGTATGCGGACGCCTTTATGATTGCATAGAGAATGAGTGGAAAAGAGAGGCGGTTGAATAGGTTTCATACACTCTAATGATGACTGAATTTGTAGTATTGGTCAAGCCCACCTAGGGAGGTGGTCAGGTGATACATTCATGGAATTGATATCTGCAGTTATTCTTAAGAGGTTCATGATTTGACACAGTACTGATGGAGGAGACAGGAAGGAGGACCATACACAGATGATAAGGAAATGTTCCCCTTGTGAGGCAGGCCAACCTGTGGAACCAGTTATGTGATGACAGTTCACAAAGAAAATCTGGGCTTTTCTCTGTGTGTGTGTGTGCTACCTGGTTCTCTCTCCTCTCTCCTCGGCCGGTCTCTGTCAGCTAAAGGAAAGAGGTAGAAGAGAGTTTAAACCCCTTGCACGCATGCAAACACACACACACACGCAAACACACCCACAGACGTCTCACCTCGTGGTTCATCTCTACTCCTAACATCCTGAGAGAGCAGGCCTACACCTACAGGAGACATGATTTAAGCTAGAATAGTTAGAAGACAATATGTCATGATGTAATGTTTGATCCTGATCCTCATAGTGAGATTTGGGATGAAACTAGCCACATGACATCAACCTACCACGTGAGTTAGGACCTCGAACCGCCACGGAGACAGTCGGTGTGGGAGCTGAAACACACACATCATTATGTGTCATTCAATGACCTATCACAAACCACATGTTACAACCGATACAGGAAACAGTGGCTAGAGTACATACCTGCAGGACGGCTGTTTGTTGTTGTTGTTTTGGATCCCAGACCAGAAAACACTGTGGAATAATGGAATAGTCATTGAAAAGGAAAATTCGCAACGCTCGCTCACCGCTAAAAACATATTGTTCTATTTAAACAATTATTAAAAGCTTGACGTTTTGGCCTTCATCAGTGGCCTTCATCAGGAAAAATACATAATTATTCCAGGTTATGTATTTCATATCCAAACTGCACAATGAATGATGACGACCAAGCACTCAACTACACAAGTCATAGACCAGCAGTAAAAGGAACAGACACTGAGTATAAAGCATCTCCACTGCGGAAATGAAATATTGCCTTTCGACACATTATTTGCTGTTCACTGAAATATCCAATTCAGATTAATTCACAATCTCACTGAATTATGAAAGACCAAGTCATGCTACCCATAAAGAACGGAGAAAACTACTCACAACTCATAAACCCTCCCGTCTTCTGTCCGCCATTTTTTTTGGCTATGATGGGGAAAAACAGTGCAGTGAGTAAGTACAGTCTGTCAATCGCCGATTTAAATGTTTATTGGTAATCGATGGCTTCTTGCTCTGGTCGAGGGCATTACGAGCAGGCTTGCTTATGCTGAGCCTTCTTCAAGAAGAGGAAGTTCAACTTCTTCAACAGGCCACACGTAACACCCTGGACCAGAGCTAGAGACATCCTCTGGACTAGAACTTGCCTTTGTCTCCTAAGGTGAACAGTGTTGTATCATTCACTGAAGAGAAGGATGAGAAATAACATTTTATTAACACATTGACATTGTACTGGTCCGCTGATATCAGTCTATAACATAGTGCGGAAAAAGTACTCTGTCTTTATAACGATGTTTATAGTGAACGAGGTAATGGTGATCTCTGCTAGTAGTGCCTTTTCTGTGTGTGTGTGTGTGTGTGTGTGTATAGTTTGTGTGTTATGTGTGTATAGTATGTGTGTGTGTGTGTATAGTGTGTGTTTGTATAGTATGTGTGTGTGTGTGTGTGTGTGTGTGTGTATAGTGTGTGTG
The DNA here is from genome assembly GCF_020615455.1 of Coregonus clupeaformis. Lineage (NCBI taxonomy): Eukaryota > Metazoa > Chordata > Actinopteri > Salmoniformes > Salmonidae > Coregonus > Coregonus clupeaformis. The sequence continues at coordinate 98,162 of NW_025533926.1, read as the reverse complement.
TGTGTGTGTGTGTGTGTGTATAGTATGTGTGTGCGTGTGTGTATAGTGTGTGTATAGTGTGTGTGTGTAGTGTGTGTTTGTATAGTATGTGTGTGTGTGTGTGTGTGTGTGTGTGATAGTGTGTGTATAGTGCGTGTGTATAGTGTGTGTTTGTATAGTATGTGTGTGTGTGTGTGTATAGTGTGTGTGTGTATGCGTGTGTGTATAGCATGCATGTCCTCCACTCTGACACACCTGTCTTGGTGATCTTGCCCAGTTCCACGTTGCACATGTCCTCCACCCTCTCCCGTAGGTTCAGGATGGCTTCACGTACAGGCTCAAACGTAGCCTCTGGATTGGCCACCACACACGGCAGATCATTACACTCAAACGGGCTGCACAGAGACTCACAGGTCTGGAGGGAGGGTGGGGGGGGCACACGAGGAGGAGGAGGAGAGGAGGATGGGGGTGGAAGAGGGCAGAGATGGAGAAAGGAAGACAGAAAGAGGAGAGGAGAGGAGAGGAGAGGAGAGGAGAGGAGAGGAGAGGAGAGGAGAGGAGAGGAGAGGAGAGGAGAGGAGAGGAGAGGAGAGGAGAGGAGAGGAGTCATTTAAGAAATGATCCCTTTTGTGATAGAAGCATGACTAGGGCTGTTTATTAACTATTGGCCCATCCCAGCCATTTCCAATACGGCCATCAACCAGCTGCATGCAGCCAAATTGGATCAAAAATTCATAAAAGGGTCACAGAAACAGAAAAGCGTCCTACCTCTAGGAAGTGGATGTTGTCTTCACAGCGGAACACCTCCTTCATGTCCTTGTCTCTCCTCTTCAGCTCAGAGATCTCGGCCTCCAGCTTGTCCACCACGTCCTGGGCCTCGCTTACTTTCTCCTGCCCAGCCTGGTTCATCACACCCTCCACCAGCTCCTGGAGCCTCTCCACCGAGCGCTGGAGCTCCGACAGCACCATCTCTGTGTCACCATGTACCCTGTCTGCTGAGCGCTGGGGACACAAACGCAGGTATACACACACTGGTATGGAGGTGCATAGAAAGGTACTCATTGAGGAACACAAACGCACACACACACACGCACACACACACACACACTGGTGTGTTGTGGTGTGTGTGTGTGTCCTAAGCCCTTACCTTCGTTGCCTCCAGCATCTTCTTCATCTCTTTCAGCTCTCCTTCTCTTTCTTTCAGTCTCTGATGATTCTCTGTCTGCACCTCAGCCAGCTCTTTCTGCAAAATACAATACACAGTCACAGTCACTTAAACTGACTCCTGAATGGACTGGAATGCAGTCTGGAATGCTCACTGGCCCACAAAGACAACTACATAATCACCTAAGATATGGCACCACCTTACAGTGCACACACAGACACACACACACACACACACACACACACACACACACACACACACACACACTTCACCACAGAAAAGGCTGAATGAAAGGCAGTTTCTAGGTGTGGACAGATCAGCTGTGATGGGACATAGTCAGCCCAGCAACCTGTATGGATGTTTTGATTAGACTGTATTTTTTAGATGTTTTTCCTTTGTGAGTCTGTACATGGTGTTGTGTCTGATTAATATAATAATACTAATAATAATAATATATGCCATTTAGTAAACGCTTTCATCCAAAGTGACTTACAGTCTTGTGTGAATACCATATGGGTGGCCCCAGCGGGAATCAAACTTTGGCTTTGCATGCAGTGCCATGCTCTACTCACAGAGCCACACAGGACCTGATTGGGTGTTGTTTTGTTGTAAAGGAAGTGTCATGAGTAACCTTGCCTGAGACCTGAAGACTTGCATTAGCTCCCAGAGCTAATGCCTAGCCTTTGGTTCAGCAGGATAACACAGTATTGTGCCAGGCAGTTGATCACATTGGTGGGAGGATATGTGGTATGGTGGTGTCTGAGGGCTTACCTGTCTCTCCATGCGCTCTGCCTTGGTGGAGGTGGTCTCATGGTCCTTGTGCTGGTTACTGGTGCACAGCCAGCACACAAACATCTGGCACTGGCGACAGTAGAACTCCTGCAGGTACTTGTGCTCGGTACAGATCTTCTGCGCCAGCTTGGCCGTGGGTGCGATCAGCTCATGCTTTTTCAACGCCGCTTTCGTCTGATGCGGTTTCAGGTGGGCCTCGCAGTAGGACGCCATACACACCAGGCAAGACTTCACCGCAGCCCGCTGGTCGCCAGCGCCGTGGCACGTGTCACAGGGCACGGCCATGGCTGGCAGCTGGCTGGCAGCACCACCACAGGGACCTCCCTTGGCTCTACCCATGGTGTTGGCACGGTGGGCGCTCCGGATGGACTCCCTGGCGGAGGTGGTGAGGGCCCCCTTGCGGAGCTGCTCCACGGCCTCTGCCAGCATGGTGTTCCTGGATAAGGAGGGCTTGGGACAGAAGATCTGGCGGCACTGGGGGCAGCTGTAGACTCCGGGGGAGCGAGGGTCGTCCTTGCTCCAGTAGTCCTTGATGCAGCCCATGCAGTAGCTGTGGCCACACGGGATGGTGACTGGCTCATTGGGGAGGTCCAGGCACACAGGACAGTTGAACTGCTCCTCCGTCCATAGATTACCACTCATAGTGAGACCGCAGGTAGTAGAGGTGACTGTAGACTATTACAAAGAGAGACAGAGAAAGAGAGATATGTAGCTACAGAGCAGAGGCACACAGAGATGTGAGGTATAAGAGGCAGGTATGAGACTGTCCAGGGTGGCAGTCAGAGATGTGGTGATCTCATATGAGATGGAACAATGGTGTTGTCAGGATAAAAGGAAGACAGGTAGAAGGGCGGGGCTAGAGTCACAAAGCTGGTTTAGGGAGAAAAACAGGAAGGGGATGAGTTTCCTTGTGATGTCACATAGCTAGAATAGAAGGTGACCAGCATGATACAGTAACATAACAAAAAAGAAAGTCACATGCTTCCTTCCTTCCGTATCAGCTGATTATACCTAGACCATTCCACTCTAGGTTAACTTTCTCTCTCTCTTTCTCTCTTTCTCTCCCTCCATCTCTTTCTCTAAAAAACAACACAGTGTGCGAAAACAGCCGCTAGGTGGAAGTGGTGATCTGACCAAGCCTGTCTTTAAACAGTGGAGGCCACAGGAGGCTGGTGGCACCTTAATAGGGGACGACAGGCTCGTGGTAATGGCTGGAGCGGAATCAGTGGAACGGTTTCAAATACACCAAACACATGGTTTCCTTGTGTTTGATTCCATTCCCTTTACTCCATTCCAGACATTGTTATGAGCCATCCTCCCCTCAGCGACCTACACTGGTAGAGGCCTACCATCCTCACTGTCTGTATGTATCATGTACTTTTGACCAATCAACCTTCCCTTCTATTGCTGTCTTGCTCCATAATATCCATCCATTGTTATAGCTTCTACCTCCACTGTAAGGTATGCAGTTTCATTCTCTTAATGCCAGGCCTAATTCAGTTCATTAGCATCTTAGCTGGGCGTTGTAGGTTTGGGTTATTAGCATACCTGTGAAAGGACAGATGCTGATAGGTGCTCAGGTCTCTGTCTGTGTGAGACTAGCTGTAATTGCCTTGTTAAAGTGTTGAGTTACAGGGTGCAGGAATGACCCATGTCTGTGTACTGTTAGAGAGTTGGAATAAAGAGGGATTGTGCTCACTGCTCAGCAGCGGGTGGGCTAATCTAGACAGGATTCTCTGTGTTTTAGTATTGGCTGCTCACTGCTCAGCAGCGGGTGGGCTAATCTAGACAGGATTCTCTGTGTTTTAGTATTGGCTGCTCTCTGCTCAGCAGTGTGGGCTAATCTAGACAGGATTCTCTGTGTTTTAGTATTGGCTGCTCACTGCTCAGCAGAGGGTGGGCTAATCTAGACAGGATTCTCTGTGTTTTAGTATTGGCTGCTCTCTGCTCAGCAGAGTGTGGGCTAATGTAGACAGGATTCTCTGTGTTTTAGTATTGGCTGCTCACTTCTCAGAAGAGGGTGGGCTAATCTAGACAGGATTCTCTGTGTTTTAGTATTGGCTGCTCACTTCTCAGAAGAGGGTGGGCTAATCTAGACAGGATTCTCTGTGTTTTAGTATTGGCTGCTCACTGCTCAGCAGAGGGTGGGCTAATCTAGACAGGATTCTCTGTGTTTTAGTATTGGCTGCTCACTTCTCAGAAGAGGGTGGGCTAATCTAGACAGGATTCTCTGTGTTTTAGTATTGGCTGCTCACTTCTCAGAAGAGGGTGGGCTAATCTAGACAGGATTCTCTGTGTTTTAGTATTGGCTGCTCACTTCTCAGAAGAGGGTGGGCTAATCTAGACAGGATTCTCTGTGTTTTAGTATTGGCTGCTGATCACAGAGTGCTGAAATGGCTTGATCATCAACACAGTATCTTCACCCCCTACCTAGTACCTGCCAGTGTCTAGAAGGCTCTATAGTCTTGAAACATCACCTCACGTGTCGGCTATTTCCTTCTGGGTTTCCTTTCAGTACCACAGTCTGAGAGAGGGGTGAAGGCCTATGTAGTCCCGTGTAGCTCAGTTGGTAGAGCATGGCTTACAGCGCCAGGGTTGTGGGTTCGATTCCCACAGGGGACCAGTATGAAAAAAGTATTAAAATGTATGCACTCACTACTGTAAATCGCTCTGGATAAGAGCGTCTGCTAAATGATGTAAATGTACTACGCAAACTCTTGGCTGTTGCATTTTAAGCGTAGTTTACCATTTTGCCCAGCAGAGGTCCCACTTCACTGAGATTATTGTAATAGTAATTTAATACTGTTGAATTAGAACGTTACGACCTCAGATCCCTTCACCAGCCTTAGAATGCTAATCACGGAGACCCTTGAATTCAATCAAAATGGAAAATTCACTTTGTATACGTTGTTTCAGTGAGACTGGAGATAAGAGCGGACATCTTGTGAAGGTCACAGAGAAGGGTAGGAGGGAGGAGAGTGGTTCCTTTATTGGGAGATGCGGAGAGGAGATACAGTATCCATGAATTAGTCTAATCTAATCAGACTGGCCACTACTCTCTGGATATCTTGCGTTCCTGCTGATCATTCTACACTGTGTTACTAACAGAGATAAACAGGGGCTGTGTTCAGAAAGGGAGGAAACGTTTTGAAATGGTGTAACAAGCAGGGGCTACCTGAACTTGTCCAATAAGGACGCAGATTTTAGTTGCAAAATGTTTCCTACGGTGTGCCCTGTTGAACACAACACAGGTCTCAGTAGAAACAGGAGGGGTTTTCTAACTGATGTTTGATTGGCTATGGAACTATCTTATTTTGTTGAATCATATTTCACGGGAAGCAATGATCATGTCCGATAGGTTTTATTGTGAGTGACAGACAGACAGACAGACAGACAGACAGACAGACAGACAGACAGGGTTTGGGTTCCATCTTGGGGCAGCACCTGTCAGGTCCCTGTCTGTCAGTGTCACTGGGCGACGGCAATGACAGGGCGGACTGACTGTGACTGCTGGACCCACAATGCCCTCTGTGTCTGGCCTCCTCAGTGGTCTCTTTGTTCTGGGCCTGGTGGGTTGGCAAAGCTACAGACACAGAGACAGACTGAAAAACTCATCCCTAACACTCCTCTTTCTGACAGAAATGGCCTGTGTGTGTGTGTGTGTGTGTGTATGCCCATGTGTGTGTGTGTGTGTACGTGTGTATGTGTCCAGAGCCTAATGACACAATGAGTTCCAACATATCATGCAGCAGAATGTAGGGCAACATAAGAAGCAGGAAGCAGTTTGTTCTGTATGATGTCATAGGTTGTGTTCCCTGTAACCTGTCCCTCCCTCATCATTGTCTTTGGCTGAATGTCACCTGGTTTAATCCTGTACTGTTTAGGTTAAGGCTGCAATCTTTCCTGAAAATCTCAAACTAGCTAGAGAGACTATAGAGACACAGATACTATAGGTAGGATCATCAATCTTCTGGATTTCCAAGGACCACAACATTAAAGTTTCTTGTTGTGGTCGACAAAATAAAAAACGCTGATGGACATTTGTACTGTTCTGGGTAAGTGATTCAGAAAATGAAATCCCTCATATTTATTCATAAGAGATTGAGGGGGTTTAAAGTTATTGTTGTTAGAGGAAATGAACAGACTGTAGAAATGTAAGCTGTAGAGGATAAACAATATGAAGAAATGACTGACTGACTGTGTGTGTGTGTTTGTTGGGTGGGGGGGGTGAATTCCTGAGGCCTGTTTTGAGTGGCAGATTAACAGAGGTTTCAGCATGTTTTATCACGTTGTCACCACGCCAGACCCATTCCATCCTCCATCTCTCCCTCCCTCCTCTGCAATCCGTTCTATGACTTCTACCATCTTATGAAAGGTTTACACACACATACAAGCATTCCCACCTATAGCAGACCACATTTAATAGATTCATGATATCTGTTGTCTGGGTGTAGCAGTTCTCTCTCTCTCTCTCTCTCTCTCTCTCTCTCTCTCTCTCTCTCTCTCTCTCTCTCTCTCTCTCTCTCTCTCTCTCTCTCTCTCTCTCTCTCTCTCTCTCTCTCTCTCTCTCTCTCTCTCTCTCTCATCACTTCACTATTTGTTTTAATGTGAATGGAAATGAAGGGGAGATGGGTTGGATAATTGACCAAACACAACCTGTTGCCAATGCTGATAGCCATACACCTCTGCATATCGGTATTTCAACTCATCATTTTTCCAGGTCTTTATATATGCTGCCCTATGCACCAGCCGGCGTGAAGGGGATGACTGAGTTTATATTCTCAATCACATGCTGAAGTGACTAGGTTTATGTCCCAAATGGCACCCTATTTCCTGTTTAGTGCACTACTTTTGACCAAGATCCACAGGGCTCTGATCAAAAGTAGTGCACTGTGAATGGAAAAGGGTGCCATTTGGGAAGCAGCCTAGCTGATTAGAGCTAACTTTGTCTTTATCTGAGGACCTAATGTTCTTGCTGAGTCTATGATTCATTTGAGGACACTGCACCTGTGTTGCATCCTGCATCAATTCATTTAGATAACCTTATGTGCTGCGGAATGGCACTAACAGCATCCGTAATTACCTGGGTATTTACATTTATCTTCACATTATTAGCATGGTCTGTGGCCCAAATGGCATTTTATTCCCTATTTAGTGCACTACTTTTGACCAGAGCCATATGGTCCACTACATAGGGAACAGGATGACATTTGAGATGCATCCATGGCTTCCTCCCGGTCCTAGAATGATGACATGGCTATTCCTAGATCAAGGTACCTAATCTACATTTCTAAATGATTGGACCTACGCATATATCAGCCATGGTAATAGTATTCAAAGTATTTTTTACTCCATATGCCTGCCATAGTACCTATAGGCTCCTTGGCATAAAGAACCAGATGGTTTGTTCCTCCCATCAGAGACTCCTTGGCATAAAGAACCAGGAGGTTTGTTCCTCCCATCAGAGACTCCTTGGCATAAAGAACCAGGAGGTTTGTTCCTCCCATCAGAGACTCCTTGGCATAAAGAACCAGATGGTTTGTTCCTCCCATCAGAGACTCCTTGGCATAAAGAACCAGGAGGTTTGTTCCTCCCATCAAAGTCTCCTTGGCATAAAGAACCAAGTTTGTTCCTCCCATCAGAGACTCCTTGGCATAAAGAACAAGGAGGTTTGTTCCTCCCATCAGAGTGAGGTCTCCTTGGAGGGGGAGACCGCCTGTGTGACTCACCATTATAATAAATCATAGACTCAAGAGTGGAAACAAGTGACACAGTAATACTGTGTAGTTAACGTCCTAGAGAATGATGAGGGTAAATAACAGGATTTACGATGTAGTTTTCGGTTGTATAAACATAGTGAACATGTGGATTATCATTGATACATTGTCTGACTGATCTCTGTAGACACACACACACACACACACACACACACACACACACACACACACACACACCCCCACAGGACGTCCTTCACCCACCCCCTAATCCACAACATCTGTTGGGAAATGGATGGCTTCCTTCTATTTAATGGGAAAGCCAATACACAGTCCCAGACTATTAAAATACTATCACAATCCATCAGGACTTAATACAAACACCATCAATCATAATATTGAGTCACCAGCCTTATGAAATGACACTGTCACTGTCACTTTGGCTGCCGAGACTGTAAGTATCTGACAGACTGATGTTGGCCTGGTAAGTTACAGTGAGGGAAAAAAGTATTTGATCCCCTGCTGATTTTGTACATTTGCCCACTGACAACGAAATGATCAGTCTATAATTTTAATGGTAGGTTTATTTGAACAGTGAGAGACAGAATAACAACAAAAAAATCCAGAAAAACGCATGTCAAAAATGTTATAAATTGATTTGCATTTTAATGAGGGAAATAAGTATTTGACCCCTCTGCAAAACATGACTTAGTACTTGGTGGCAAAACCCTTGTTGGCAATCACAGAGGTCAGACGTTTCTTGTAGTTGGCCACCAGGTTTGCACACATCTCAGGAGGGATTTTGTCCCACTCCTCTTTGCAGATCTTCTCCAAGTCATTAAGGTTTCGAGCCTGACGTTTGGCAACTCAAACCTTCAGCTCCCGCCACAGATTTTCTATGGGATTAAGGTCTGGACACTGGCTAGGCCACTCCAGGACCTTAATGTGCTTCTTCTTGAGCCACTCCTTTGTTGCCTTGGCCGTGTGTTTTGGGTCATTGTCATGCTGGAATACCCATCTATTACCCATTTTCAATGCCCTGGCTGAGGGAAGGAGGTTCTCACCCAAGATTTGACGGTACATGGCCCCATCCATCGTCCCTTTGATGCGGTGAAGTTGTCCTGTCCCCTTAGCAGAAAAACACCCCCAAAACATAATGTTTCCACCTCCATGTTTGACAGTGGGGATGGTGTTCTTGGGGTCATAGGCAGCATTCCTCCTCCTCCAAACACGGCGAGTTGAGCTGATGCCAAAGAGCTCCATTTTGGTCTCATCTGACCACAACACTTTCACCCAGTTCTCCTCTGAATCATTCAGATGTTCATTGTCAAACTTCAGACGGGCATGTATATGTGCTTTCATGAGCAGGGGGATCTTGCGGGCGCTGCAGGATTTCAGTCCTTCACGGCGTAGTGTGTTACCAATTGTTTTCTTGGTGACTATGGTCCCAGCTGCCTTGAGATCATTGACAAGATCCTCCCGTGTAGTTCTGGGCTGATTCCTCACCGTTCTCATGATCATTGCAACTCCACAAGGTGAGATCTTGCATGGAGCCCCAGGCCGAGGGAGATTGACAGTTCTTTTGTGTTTCTTCCATTTGCGAATAATCGCACCAACTGTTGTCACCTTCTCACCAAGCTGCTTGGCGATGGTCTTGTAGCCCATTCCAGCCTTGTGTAAGTCTACAATCTTGTCCCTGACATCCTTGGAGAGCTCTTTGGTCTTGGCCATGGTGGAGAGTTTGGAATCTGATTGATTGATTGCTTCTGTGGAGAGGTGTCTTTTATACAGGTAACAAGCTGAGATTAGGAGCACTCCCTTTAAGAGTGTTCTCCTAATCCAGCTCGTTACCTGTATAAAAGACACCTGGGAGCCAGAATTCTTTCTGATTGAGAGGGGGTCCAATACTTATTTCCCTCATTAAAATGCAAGTCAATTTATAACATTTTTGACATGCGTTTTTCTGGATTTTTTTGTTGTTATTCTGTCTCTCACTGTTCAAATAAACCTACCATTAAAATTATAGACTGATCATTTCTTTGTCATTGGGCAAACGTACAAAATCAGCAGGGGATCAAATACTTTTTTCCCTCACTGTATGACTTTGTATGTAAATGTGTTTGAATTGTTTTTCTAAGAGGCATCCAGGGGATACATCTAACAATACAACACATTATCAGTTGAGTAATAAAAAATAAAACACTTATTGTACGTCTGTGTTGAATGTACGTCGTGGTCCTCTGTAGCTCAGCTGGTAGAGCACGGCGCTTGTAACGCCAAGGTAGTGGGTTCGATCCCCGGGACCACCCATACACAAAAATGTATGCACGCACGACTGTAAGTCGCTTTGGATAAAAGCGTCTGCTAAATGGCATATTATAATTTATTATTATTATTATTATAATTTATATAATTTTTATATTATAAATGAGGGTATTTACTAAATGCAGGGCGACATATACACTAGATGGTGCTAACTGCTGATGTACTACTCTAGGGGCTGAGGTACGACTCTAGGGGCTGAGGTACGACTCTAGGGGCTGAGGTATGACTCTAGGGGCTGAGGTATGACTCTAGGGCCTGAGGTATGACTCTAGGGGCTGAGGTACGACTCTAGGGGCTGAGGTACGACTCTAGGGGCTGAGGTACTACTCTAGGGGCTGAGGTATGACTCTAGGGGCTGAGGTATGACTCTAGGGGCTGAGGTATGACTCTAGGGCCTGAGGTATGACTCTAGGGGCTGAGGTACTACTCTAGGGGCTGAGGTATGACTCTAGGGGCTGAGGTACGACTCTAGGGGCTGAGGTATGACTCTAGGGGCTGAGGTATGACTCTAGGGGCTGAGGTACGACTAGGGGCTGAGGTATGACTCTAGGGGCTGAGGTATGACTCTAGGGGCTGAGGTATGACTAGGGCCTGAGGTATGACTCTAGGGGCTGAGGTACGACTCTAGGGGCTGAGGTACGACTCTAGGGGCTGAGGTACGACTCTAGGGGCTGATGTACTACTCTAGGGGCTGAGGTATGACTCTAGGGGCTGAGGTATGACTCTAGGGGCTAAGGTATGACTAGGGGCTGAGGTACGACTCTAGGGGCTGAGGTAATACTCTAGAGGCTGAGGTATGACTCTAGGGGCTGAGGTATGACTCTAGGGGCTGAGGTATGACTCTAGGGGCTAAGGTATGACTAGGGGCTGAGGTATGACTCTAGGGGCTGAGGTATGACTCTAGGGGCTAAGGTATGACTAGGGGCTGAGGTATGATTCTCATGATCAGAATTGGCTGCCTGTGTAAATGCAGCCATTGTAGCTTCTTCTTCTTCTTCTTCTTCTTCTTCTTCTTCTTCTTCTTCTTCTTCTTCTTCTTCTTCTTCTTCTTCTTCTTCTTCTTCTTCTTCTTCTTCTTCTTCTTCTTCTTCTTCTTCTTCTTCTTCTTCTTCTTCTTCTTCTTCTTCTTCTTCTTCTTCTTCTTCTTCGAGAGAGAGAGAGAGAGAGAGAGAGAGAGAGAGAGAGAGAGAGAGAGAGAGAGAGAGAGAGAGAGAGAGCGCCAGGTTGTGCATGAATCGGTTGATTGCAGGTGACAGGTTTCACACAATTTATCTCGGGCGTAACCTAAGGGTTACAAATCAACCGTGATCTCACGCTAGGATGTTTTGGGGGGGAGGGAGTACCGTAGCATCACAAGTCAGTGTGGATCTGGATTCTCTCTGACAGGTTTTGGAATGGAGGGTCAATGGTGTGTGTCTCAGTAGTAATAACAATCTGATGCCATTCAGTGAGACACTTGTAAGCGATACAGGCAAAGTGGGCAAGCTGGGACTTATACAGTACTCGTGATGAAACAGTCAGTTTGGAGACAGTGTGTGTATGATGTACGGGAAGTATAGCTTTGTTTTCTGGCCTTAATGGCCATACATACTCTTAAATCTCTACCCGGTACAGCCAGAAGAGGACTGGCCACCCCTCAGAGACTGGTTCCTCTCTACCCGGTACAGCCAGAAGAGGACTGGCCACCCCTCTGAGATTGGTTCCTCTCTACCCGGTACAGCCAGAAGAGGACTGGCCACCCCTCAGAGACTGGTTCCTCTCTACCCGGCACAGCCAGAAGAGGACTGGCCTCCCCTCAGAGACTGGTTCCTCTCTAGGTTTCTTCCTAGGTTCTTGCCTTTCTAGGATGTTTTTCCAAGCTACCGTGCTTCTCCCTCTGCATTGCTTGCTCTTTGGGGGTTTTAGGCTGGGTATCTGTAAAGCACTTTGTGACAACTGCTGATGTAAGGGCTTTCTAAAATACATTTGATTGTATCCATACTGTATGTGTTGGCCAACTCTGCTCTTATTGTTGCCATGCACCATACATGTATGTAAGAAGACCGAAGTTGGCCTCAGCACAAATACAGTATGGATACGTGGTGACTGTAGGCAAAGAGCAAGAGGCTAACTGAATGGTAGTGTCTTTACAATGGAGTAATCAACCAAGCTTCCTAGTGATGTAGTGAGGCTAACTGAATGGTAGTGTCTTTACAATGGAGTAATCAACCAAGCTTCCTAGTGATGTAGTGAGGCTAACTGAATGGTAGTGTCTTTACAATGGAGTAATCAACCAAGCTTCCTAGTAATCAACCAAGCTTCCTAGTGATGTAGTGAGGCTAACTGAATGGTAGTGTCTTTACAATGGAGTAATCAACCAAGCTTCCTAGTGATGTAGTGAGGCTAACTGAATGGTAGTGTCTTTACAATGGAGTAATCAACCAAGCTTCCTAGTAATCAACCAAGCTTCCTATTGATGTAGTGAGGCTAACTGAATGGTAGTGTCTTTACAATGGAGTAATCAACCAAGCTTCCTATTGATGTAGTGAGGCTAACTGAATGGTAGTGTCTTTACAATGGAGTAATCAACCAAGCTTCCTAGTAATCAACCAAGCTTCCTATTGATGTGATGTAGTGAATGTAGAAGGGGTCAGTTGACAGATGTTTGGCACCAAAGTTCATTTTTATTCATTTTTTACAATGTACAATATACAAAAATATAGAGTACCAAAAAATTCACAGTGTCTAAAAGGCAGTGATTAAAAAGTCTCAATTCACAAATCCAACAGTCATGTTTGTAACTCTGGAAAAGAGAAATAGCTTGTGAGCAGGACTACAATACCTAGCTGACAGTACCACCTGGTTAGGGTGCAGAGCCCTCCGATTGGTGTTTTTCGAACATGCAACAGCAGCATGTTCAATCACGATGACACAACGAAGTGAGGGTGTCCTGTGAGTGTCCACAACAATTAATGTACAGTAATATTTAGTTTTTTCATTTGAACACACACACACACACACACACACACACACACACACACACACACAATGAAACTCATTGAAATAAATGAAGAGGGTTGTATCTTGAAATTTGAGGGTAACAGATACCATGGAAGCTAAACCTATGTGTGGCTACATTACTACAGTCGTGGTCAAAAGTTTTGAGAATGACACAAATACTAATTTTCACAAAGTCTGCTGCCTCAGTTTTGATGATGGCAATTTGCATATACTCCAGAATGTCATGAAGAGTGATCTGATGAATTGCAATTAATTGCAAAGTCCCTCTTTGCCACGAAAATCCACTTAATCCCAAAAAAACATTTCCACTGCATTTCAGCCCTGCCACAAAAGGACCAGCTGCCATCATGTCAGTGATTCTCTCGTTAACACAGGTGAGAGTGTTGACGAGGACAAGGCTGGAGATCACTCTGTCATGCTGATTGAGTTAGAATAACAGACTGGAAGCTTTAAAAGGAGGGTGGTGCTTGAAATCATTGTTCTTCCTCTGTCAACCATGGTTACCTGCAAGGAAAAACGTGCCGTCATCATTGCTTTGCACAAAAAGGGCTTCACAGGCAAGGATATTGCTGCTAGTAAGATTGCACCTAAATCAACCATTTATCGGATCATCAAGAACTTCAAGGAGAGAGGTTAAATTGTTGTGAAGAAGGCTTCAGGGCGCCCAAGAAAGTCCAGCAAGTGCCAGGACCGTCTCCTAAAGTTGATTGGGGCACCACCAGTGCAGAGCTTTCTCAGGAATGGCAGCAGGCAGGTGTGAGTGCATCTGCATGCAGTGAGGCAAATACTTTTGGAGTAAAGTCATTTTCTCTGATGAATCCCCTTTCCGATTGTTTGGGGCATCCGGAAAACACCTTGTTCGGAGAAGACAAGGTGAGCGCTACCATCAGTCCTGTGTCATGTCAACAGTAAAGCATCCTGAGACCATTCATGTGTGGGGTTGCTTCTCAGCCAAGGGAGTGGGCTCACTCACAATTTTGCCTAAGAACACAGCCATGAATAAAGAATGGTACCAACACCTCCTCCAAGAGCAACTTCTCCCAACCATCCAAGAACAGTTTGGTGACGAACAATGCCTTTTCCAGCATGATGGAGCACCTTGCCATAAGGCAAAAGTGATAACTAAGTGGCTCGGGGAACAAAACATCAAAATGTTGGGTCCATGGCCAGGAAACTCCCCAGACCTTAATCCCATTGAGAACTTGTGGTCGATCCTCAAGAGGCAGGTGGACAAACAAAAACCCACAAATTCTGACAAACTCCAAGTATTGATTATGCAAGAATGGGCTGCCATCAGTCAGGATGTGACCCAGAAGTGAATTGACAGCATGCCAGGGCAGATTGCAGAGGTCTTGAAAAAGAAGGGTCAACACTGCAAATATTGACTCTTTGCATAAACTTAATGTAATTGTAATTATACTTCAGTATACCATAGTAACATCTGACAAAAATATCTCATAACACTGAAGCAGCGAACTTTGTGAAGACCAATACTTGTGTCCTTCTCAAAACTTTTGAGCATGACTGTACATTACAGGGCTGAACATTATGCTACATAACATCTAGGCTGGTCCCAGATCTGTCATTACTACATTACAGGGCTGCACATTATGCTACATAACATCTAGGCTGGTCCCAGATCTGTCATTACTACATTACAGGGCTGCATATTATGCTACATAACATCTAGGCTGGTCCCAGATCTGTTTGTGCTCTTGCCAACTCCATTAGTCATTGTCAAGCCAAGCGACAATGAGTGACGAGGGGTTGGCATGACAGCACAAACAGACTGGCACTCACATCAAATCCAGGATGGAGAAGAACTCAAACCTTGGTTACTGACAGGTACAAACCTCCATCTCTGTCTTGATATTTCCAAAACATATGAATTTTTACAACTAGAAGCCTTTAAAAACACAGAAAAGCTATACAATATACATTATACAAACCATACTAACTTTAGGTTTCATTGACTCTAGCATGGAACAACATCTATGAACAAATTAACTCTTGAGATTTGCTGTTTTAGAAAACATGACACTTTGCATTCATCGAATGGAGAATGAATAGTTTGAGAACCTTTCCAGTACACTTCAAGGCTCAGTATCATTTAGTTGAAGATATCGCACCATCAGCTTAGATTTGGCTCAGATCTGTAACTCATGAACAACTTGAATGTGACTGGAAGAGATGGGTTAATCAGCATTACTCTAATACCATCACATTAATACTCTCCACACTCACAGTAACATTTACAACAATGAATGACCCAGCAACACACACACACAGGGTATCTCTTTTCATGGCCGGTGTTACCATCTTCTTCTGCAGATGATTACCAAAACATGATCCAGTATTTTGATCCAGTATTGTGATCCAGTATTGTGATCAAGTGGAAGCGGTGCTGAGTGATCCAGTATTGTGATCCAATGGAAGCGGTGCTGAGAGTGATCCAGTATTGTGATCCAGTATTGTGATCCAATAGAAGCGGTGCCGAGAGTGATCCAGTATTGTGATCCAGTATTGTGATCCAGTGGAAGCGGTGCTGAGTGATCCAGTATTATGATCCAGTGGAGGTGGTACTGAGTGATCCAGTATCTGCCATTGTCATTTTTGGGTGCCGGTGCAGGTACTTACAGGATTAGAAACCCCTTAAGAGGCCATGGCCACGTCACATTTGGCACCCTATTCCCTACATAGTGCACTCCTTTTGACCAGGGCTCATTGTACTATATAGGGTATAGGATGCCATTTGGGACGTATCCCAGGAGTCCTTGGGCTGCTCAGTTGAAAGCAATACCAGCCCCTCGCTCTCTTTCCCTCTCTGTTATTCCACAGTGCGGGAGCACCGGACCATGAGGCTGATCTGATGCAGTGTGTCAAATCAGACAGTAGGAACAAGTGGGTAAGCAGGAGTATAACAAACGTGCCATAGTGTCAGTGAGTTCTGCACTATCAACATCATGCGGTCCTCTGTAGCTCAATTGGTAGAGCACGGCGCTTGTAACGCCAGGGTAGTGGGTTCGATCCCCGGGACCACCCATTCGCAAAAATGTATGCACACATGACTGACTGTAAGTCGCTTTGGATAAAAGCGTCTGCTAAATGGCATATTATTATTATTATTATCATAAAGTAGATTGTTAGAGCTGGAAGGTGTCTTGGTCAGCATACTCAGCTACAGTATCCTTTGGGAACGGTTGACTTTGCCGTCTATACTCCTCAGATCAAATGTGAAGTCTGTGGGTTTTTGTGATATACATGATCTGATACTGTAGGGTTTTAACGGTGTTGTTTTAGAACAGATTCCACAAGTAGTGAATCTCCATATTGAACCATAAGGCTGCTACAGCCCAGCTCCCTCACAAGACTCCAACTCCCAGCATTCCACATGGTCCAGTCTACTTCCTGGTCTTGAGATGAGTTGCTGTACTGTACAGTAGAGCAGAAAAACAACGTCATAAAACAGTCACATCAACTGAACAGTCACAATGATACCAAATGATTGTCCTGTTGGTTGACAGGCACAGTTCAACCTCTGTCCGCACTGGTGATTGAGAAGAACGTGCACGGTTGGGACCTTGAGAGGGCACACCCAGTTCAAGGGTCATTAACACAGCTCCACCTCACTGTAGCACAGCACACACTCAAGGGAGGAGAGGTGGAGAAGAGAGGAGAGGAAACAATGAAGGGTCTGGTGCAGGAGTGTTTCCAACTTCCCATAGAGATGAGTTTGGGCTGGGGGGTCAAGTTGGGGGGGGGGGGGTTGGGGTCCTGTCTCAACTGTGGTGCATATAGTTCCTGCAAGGCGAGTCGGGGTGGAAGGGGTGGTCGTATTTACCCAGGGGTGCAGGGTAGTAGGTGGTGGTGTACACATTATTCTGGGGGAGGGAGGGGAGGGGCGAGAGGGGCGAGGGGAAGAAGTTGCAGCTCTCGTCCGGGAGAAGGTTGTTCTTGTTCAGTGTCTGTGGAAGACAGAAGGGAACAGAACAGGGGGTGTTCAGTAGGTGCAACATGGAAGAAAAGGTTTCAAAAGGCAAGAGGCGCTATCTGATCTCGTCCAATGATAAAGCTCATTTTTGTTTCCAGTTTAACTTCCCTGCATCGCCCCACTGTACCGCCCACTAACACACAGGGAGAATCTCCCTCCTCGCCTCCTCCTCAAAACCCATTGGAGGAGAAGGTCAAAGGGGAGGGACCTCTGGCTTTGGGTCTTGAGAAGGAGGTGAGGAGAGGACACAAGGAGTATGCAACTGAGATTCTCTCCCACAGTTACCTCATACTGTATCATGACACACAGACCCGATCAATCACACACAGATAGTATAATACATCAAACTGTATCAACAAGCAGACACGATCAATCACACACAGATGGACTAACGATCCCTTTTGGGGGTCTCAGACAGACAGACCATGGTGTCAATCACTGGTAACCATGGCGAGAGGCAGCAGATGACACAGGAAGGACATAAGGGAGTGTTTGTGTGCGTGCGTGTGTGTTTGTGTGTGTGTGTGTGTGTGTGTGAGGACACAGCCAGAGAGCAGACGTGAGCTAATTAATTCAGGTAATGGCTCGATTAATCAAACACAGCTGTGAGAGTCTTGCCCTCCTTTCTGATAGGTTAACAGGCTAATGAACACATTAATAAAGAGTGGGAGGCAAACAGACAGTACATCACTGGGACATCACAAGGGCGGGACGAACGGACACAGCTATAGCTACAGGCTGCTATCTCTCTGCTATCTCTCTGCTATCTCTCTGCTCTCTTTCTGCTCTCTCTCTGCTTCTCTCTCTGCTCTCTCTTGCTGCTCTCTCTTGCTGCTCTCTCTCTGCCATTCTACCAAAGAGCAAAATAGACTAAATCAGACAAGCAAGGACTACAATGACCCGAGCATTTGAGGTCTGATATTTGGTATTTGAAGCAGACCTACGTTCAAATAGTATTTACTTTATTTCAAATTCTTAATCTGTGCTTGATTGGGCTTGCCTGGTGCAATGAAACCCATCTGGCACTCCAGGCAGATTTAATTAAAAGCTCAAAGTATTTGAAAGAAAACAAATGTTATCCATCTGAACCTGCAGGTCTGATTCTGCCCTAGCGGATCATTCCATTCCCTATGTTTGGGGGAGGGGGGTAGAAAGAGTGGAATACTCTACCTTGAACTCCATGGGGGTGTACTTCTCATTCTTTGGCGTGGTGTTGCCCTTATAGCTGAGGTGGTTGGGCGTGGTGGGGTGGATGACGGCTGAGTCCTGGGAGGGCTTGTGGAGTCGCTGGCAGTAGGCATAGACCAGGACCGACAGCCCCACCGCCGCAAAGAAACACAACGCTCCCGTGGCCATCAGGTGGAACAGAGAGAAGGCTGGTAGGAGGAGAGAGAAAGAGAGACAGTTTGAATATTATTGTTATTATTTACTCCATCATCATTGATTTAATATGTTCCAATATGTTTGCTTTGGCAATGTAGTCTTGTTCCCAAAAATTGCGAGTTCAAACCTGTTTTGAAGGCAAAGTGCAGCTAAGCTAGTGTTCAGACCTGGGTTCAAATACTATTCGAAATCAGTTAAACAGCTTTATCTGTGCTTAATTGAGCTTGCCTAGCTAAATGGAACAGTTCTAAAAGTGCAAACTCCGGCCATATAGCACTGCAGCCATGCTAGAGTAAACGTCTTTGAAAGATTACAAATAGTATTTGAACCCAGGTCTACTAGCAACAGTGCAATAGCTCCATAATTTCTTTGTCATGAGAGGATCAGCTAAAATGGCCACACTGCAGGCCTTAATGTTCAAATCAGTTTGGTTTTTCAAATCCGTTTTGGAATACTGACTGTCCAAACAGCAAGTTACAATTGACCAAATTGGATTTGTGTGTTCAGACAGCAGTTATCTGCTGACATGGCTATGCTAGTTGTCATAGTAACAATGGGTGTTTTGCGCAGTGGTGTAGGCTGATTGGTGGTGGTGGTGCTTGTGCTTCCTATCACTCAGAAGTTATGTAGCAAGCTAAGGTGACAACAATGGCTCCCAGTTGTTTTGAATGTTCAAAATCATAGTGTAAGAACCCTTTTTAAGCCTCAAAGGATAAGATGATCCAAGTTTCAAAACTAGTCATTTTTGGCTAGCCACACCAGTCAACTAGCTAGCTAAGTAGCTGTTTAGCTTTCTAGCACATTCAGTAATATTTTCTTAAACAATTAACAAACTAATTAGCTACCACATGTTCTTGTCAAAATTGTCAACCCACTAGCTGGTAAGCAGCATTATATGCCAAATAACAGTCTAAAAACCACTTGAGGGCAAATAAATACGATTTGACCATTCAGACACAAGTTGCGCAGCCAGGAATCAGATTTGTATCTGATTGCAAACCACCTACACAGGTGGTTTGAAATATGGCTTGAAATATCTGATTCCATGTACTTTTTGGCTGTTCAGACTGCAGGAAAAATAACAGATTTGGATCAGATATGCAATTTATATTTTATTTTAATCACTT
This sequence comes from Coregonus clupeaformis, assembly GCF_020615455.1. Lineage (NCBI taxonomy): Eukaryota > Metazoa > Chordata > Actinopteri > Salmoniformes > Salmonidae > Coregonus > Coregonus clupeaformis. Next base: position 78,686 of record NW_025533926.1, on the reverse strand, counting down.
CAAACTGCCAATGTGAACAAGGCTTTAGGGCTCTATTCAATCAGATCCGCTTTAGCCTACATCCGCATAGCGGTTGTTTTGGGGGTGTCGGTGGTGGAACTGCAGTAGAGCTGTCAGATCCACAAGCGGCTCCTGGCATTATACCTAAAGCGGACATTGCCATTGGCTGAACGGAGTCGCATTAACAGAAATCCCATGCAGCCTGGTTTACAAGTTTTAATACTGGAATGTGAGATGTAATCTACACCTCCATTAGGCTGATAGAAATCCTCATTATTTAATTGAATGATTTTCCATTTGAGCGTAATTATTTCTATATAGCTACACTTTCTCGTTCTGACCTTCTAACGCGAGTGGGACGGGTGTGGCTTCGTGACAATGATCAAGAGCAGCTGCTCACCGATTTGACAGCTCCAACACAGTTCCACCTTCGACACCGCCAAAACATCAGCTGCGGGTGTCGGCTATCGCCGGTTAACGCTTGATCTGATTGAATCTAGGCCTAAAGGTTTTTTGGAATGATAGCTTTGTGTGTAATCAGGGTGGCATTGATTAATTTGTGATGCAACGGGAGTGGGCAGGGGGTAAAACAAGAGGAGAGGGAGCGGAAGAGGGGGAGGAAGGGGTGACGAGAGGCATGCTCCATGTCCTTGGGGGTCCCTGTTACCCCCCACTGGGATGGTGAGGAGGAGGGAGGAAGCTCGTAATTCACTTACCCCCACAGCGCTGGTCGTTATCCTGTCCAGGCAGAACGACTGCAGAGAAAAATAGAAAGAGAGATAAAGAGAAAGGAGAGAAATAGGAAGAAACAGAGAGAGAGAGAGAGAGAGAGAGCGCGAGAGAGATAGAGATAGAGAGAGAGAGAGAGAAGAGAGAGAGAGAGAGAGACTGTTACTGCAATGCACAATTCAACCATCCAATAGAGTCAAAGCTCCCCACTTTCTGCAGCAAAATCAAACAAGCACTGCCCATAAAGTGATAGTTCATTTTTGAATTTGAATAGTTCATTTTCGACTTTGTCAGCTGGCTATTTAGCCGTGCATTTAAAATGTTGGGGACTGACCTGGCACCTCGCGGGACTGACAGGGCCTGCTCGTGGTGGCATTGCCCTGACACAGGCTGGGGTCTGCCTCTCGTTCCCCACACTCCCTGCTGCGATGCTGCAGCCCCTCCTCGTCACACTCCCCCCACTCTGACCACACCAGCCAGCCACCTGGAGGAACAGGGGAGGAGTGGAGGGAGTTGGAGGAGAGAGAGGAGAGGGTGGACGGAGAGAGGGGAGGAAGAGAGGATGATGAGTTGTTGTGCTACTATAAGTCAAAGTAAAGCCACAGTGAACTCAATACCACATAGCAGCTAAATAACCTTAACATGACTTATGCCCCATCATTTAAATGAGTTATTTTGAATGCTCAACATTTTAAAAACAATATTTGTATGAACGAATGCTGCAAATATGTGTATCTGTGATCTGTGCAGGATATGACTGAATGTTGTGTATCTGTGTATGACTGAGTGCTGCCTATCTGTCATCTGTGAATCTGTTCATTCTGCATACCTTCACAGGTGTGTGTGTTGCACAGGGCCTCTTCAGTGTGCAGGCCGATGCAGATGTCACCTCCATTGGCGGGGGCAGGGTTGCTACAGGTACGTGTTCGCTGGTAGTGCCCACCTCCACAGGTGGCAGAGCAGTGAGACCATGACGCCCAGCACGACCAGGCTCCTTTCACTGGACACAAACATACGCGTCAAACTTTCATAGAAAATATAAAATGCGTAATTACATGAATTTCTTGTAGCCCTTTACACTCGTACTTGTATACGGGTTGAAAATGTCTGATTTGGACACTGATAAGCGGCTACATTTGAACACAGTGGCTGTACAGTAACATGCTATACAGCTCTGGCTCTGCTCTTCACAGCTCTGTATGGGTTTTGACTGACAGCCGTTCTGAGCTTGAGCACCGCGCGCAACAAGAAGTTTCCCCCATCCCTCCCGCTAACTGGGCAACTTCTGCAAATGTTTTGTTGTCTGAATGGAGGGAAATGCTGTAAATTACGAGGACTCGATATATTTTGAAAGATGAGACGTTGAGGATTATAATAAATACCGCTTTGATGTCATACAAGCAAGTCAAACACCCGGGAGTCCAAATGGGCACTTCACATTTCCATATCATAAAACTCATGTCATATACAGTGTCAACGTTTATGATCACTAGGTTTGATGTAGAGTTAGTTAGAAGATGACATGGCGGTATACCCTGGGTTGTCCTGAACAGAATGAGCCTACGTTTATTGTATTGTGAAAAGAAATTGCCGTGGACCACGCAGCAGAATGCATTCATGACTCCATTTTATGCGCACCAAAATTGTCACGCCCTGACCTTGGGTTGGTTTGGTCAGGGTGTGAAATTCTAGATGTTCTATTTCTATGTTGGGCGGGTGTGGTTCCCAATCAGAGGCAACTGTCTATCGTTGTCTCTGATTGGGGATCATACTTAGGCAGCCATTTTGCCTACCTTGATTGTGGGATCTTGTTTCTGTTTTGGCTTGTGTAGCCTGTTGAACTTCACGTTTGTTTGTATTTTGTTGTTTTGATTCTGTATTCAGTTAATAAAGGAATATGTACGCATACCACGCTGCACCTTGGTCTGATCCATCTATCAACGAGCGTGACAAATTACAATCTGCTTCTCTGAATTGCCTTATGAAAACCTAACTTATTTTATAATTTAGCTAGTCATGTTGGCATTAGAACAAGCTTTCAAATGATGCCCATCTGACCCAGATTGGGATTTATAATGGACCGTTTTTGGAATGTGTAAACAACAACAGTAATTGTGTAAAGGCGGGATGCAGGGTTGTGTTCCAAACAAAACAACTACAGTAATTGTGTAAAGGCGGGGATGCAGGGTTGTGTTCCAAACAAAACAACTACAGTAATTGTGTAAAGGCGGGGATGCAGGGTTGTGTTCCAAACAAAACAACAACAAATGTGCTGCTGTAGTTCCTCAACGACACAGCTAGGAGAGCTAAAAAAATCACCTTATAGTTGAAGACTCTTGAGTCATAAAAGTGCATTGAATGACTTAGGAACTGTCCACACTTTGGAGAGGTGTGTGGCCCCTTGGAAACACCAGTTAGACCTCTCACTCAAACCCTTGTCATTTATTTGTCTTATGTTGCACCTACCCCAACATTTCCAAGAATATTCTTATGTTACTGAATGTATCCAGAGTATTTTCAGATTTCTTTATCAACAAATGCGGCAAAAAGTACAGTAAATGTAAAATGCATATAAAGTCAACAGTGGAATGTTTAGATTAATTATTGTGTCAGGTGAACTGTTGTGTCCTCAACTTTAGTCTAATCATTTTCTCATAATCTTCAAATTGTTCCCTTTTAATTGCTACCATGGTTATGCATATGCTTTCCATGTTTCTTCTGTAAGAAACATTTCAATTTAGCCCAATCCATTTGGCCAACGAGTGTACCTATTTATTCAGATGCTGAGTTTTTTAAAACATATTTTCAGCACATGAAAACAAAACATTTTATTCATTATTTTTAGACTTGTTTATTTTTCACTACAGACTTTTAAAGGCAATTTACGCTTAAGCCGACATCCGCAGCATTTACCATGAATGCGATCTCCAAGAACGTGGGGGAAATTGCCTTTAAAAGGCTATTGTCGGCTTTGAAGGAATCCCAGTCTCGGTTCTACACTGCCCGTTAAGTTAATCGGTCAGTACAGTATTTGAGCAGATGTACTGTAGCACGTGACTAGTCGGTGTCTTACCTGGGCAGGGCTGGGAGTTGCAGTCCTGGTACTCCACTGGGGATCCACTACAGGCACTGGACGTGCTCTTGCCCTCAGCTGAGGCACAGGTGCGCTTGCGCGTGCGGAAGCCTTTGGCACACTCCTGGGAGCAGGTCGACCATGACTCCCACGGCGACCACCTGGTGCCACCTGGCTGTCGGAACAAAGGTCGACCGCTACCGTCACCACCACTGGACCTGACCAAGTCTTCAACCAGAGCTGAACCACACAGAGACACAGAGACACTCATACACGAGACATTACAATACAAAATGTGATTTACAATATTATTTTTACTTCTCAAAGTCAAAAAGATGTTGTTTTGCTAATGGTATGGTAGGAAATAGAGAACAGCTCTGATAAACAATGGTCTTCTGTGACCTAAAGCTTGGCAATGAAATAACTGAAAATGTGATGGTTCTAGGAGTGCAGAGGCTTCCGTCCTCATTACATGATCTGACAGTAACCAGTGCAGTTAGAATCTAGGCCAAACATTCAACTGTGGAGTAAGATCTGGGTTAATGGCTTCCAGATGAACTCTTTGAAAAGGAAAAAGAAGCAACACATCATCTAAATTATGGAAATTACTTCAATAATTAATTAAAAGCTTTTTATTTTCTGTCTGTGTGGTTTGAAACCAGGGCAGCAGTAATATTTCATAAGGACCTTGTTACTTGTTACCGTGAGGCCAGATGTCTCCTCTTGAGTTTAGACAAGGCCTCTGTGACATGGTGTTTAGGCCCGGTAACAGCCTGTGACATGGTGTTTAGGCCCGGTGACAGCCTGTGACATGGTGTTTAGACCTGGTGACAGCCTGTGACATGGTGTTTAGACCCGGTGACAGCCTGTGACATGGTGTTTAGAACTGGTGACAGCCTGTGACATGGTGTTTAGAACTGGTGACAGCCTGTGACATGGTGTTTAGGCCCGGTGACAGCCTGTGACATGGTGTTTAGACCTGGTGACAGCCTGTGACATGGTGTTTAGACCTGGTGACAGCCTGTGACATAGTGTTTAGACCTGGTGACAGCCTGTGACATGGTGTTTAGAACTGGTGACAGCCTGTGACATGGTGATTAGACCCGGTGACAGCCTGTGACATGGTGTTTAGACCTGGTGACAGCTTGTGACATGGTGTTTAGAACTGGTGACAGCCTGTGACATGGTGTTTAGGCCCGGTAACAGCCTGTGACATGGTGTTTAGGCCCGGTAACAGCCTGTGACATCGTGTTTAGACCCGGTGACAGCCTGTGACATGGTGTTTAGACCCGGGTGACAGCCTGTGACATGGTGTTTAGGCCCGGTAACAGCCTGTGACATGGTGTTTAGACCTGGTGACAGCCTGTGACATAGTGTTTAGACCTGGTGACAGCCTGTGACATGGTGTTTAGGCCCGGTAACAGCCTGTGACATGGTGTTTAGACCTGGTGACAGCCTGTGACATAGTGTTTAGACCTGGTGACAGCCTGTGACATGGTGTTTAGACCTGGTGACAGCCTGTGACATAGTGTTTAGACCTGGTGACAGCCTGTGACATGGTGTTTAGACCTGGTGACAGCCTGTGACATGGTGTTTAGGCCCGGTAACAGCCTGTGACATGGTGTTTAGGCCCGGTAACAGCCTGTGACATGGTGTTTAGACCTGGTGACAGCCTGTGACATGGTGTTTAGACCTGGTGACAGCCTGTGACATAGTGTTTAGACCTGGTGACAGCCTGTGACATGGTGTTTAGGCCCGGTAACAGCCTGTGACATGGTGTTTAGACCTGGTGACAGCCTGTGACATGGTGTTTAGACCTGGTGACAGCCTGTGACATGGTGTTTAGACCTGGTGACAGCCTGTGACATAGTGTTTAGACCTGGTGACAGCCTGTGACATGGTGTTTAGACCTGGTGACCACACGGTTGCTCTGCTCTCTGCAAGTCGACGCAAACATATCCTCTCTATCTGCCTTGCTTCACATGGAGCCTGTCTTAAATATGCACACACACACACACTTCTCCCCCCTCTAGTTACTGTCAGCAACAGAGGCATTCTGCCTGCCTGTCTGACCTTTAAATCAATGAGAGGCTGTGGACTGTGACACCGACCCCAACCCGGGTAGCCTGTCACTGGGTACGACCGCCCAGATCATCCCGCCCCAGTGAGCACAGCATGGGTCATCCCAGCTGGCCGTTTAAAAACCTGAGCCCACTGCATAACATCAGGCTTAGCAGGCTTGTCTGCCTGTCTGCCTGTCTGCCTGTCTGTCTGCCTGCCTGCCTGCCTGCCTGTCTGTCTGTCTGTCTGCCTGCCTGTCTGTCTGTCTGCCTGTCTGTCTGCCTGTCTGCCTGTCTGCCTGTCTGCCTGTCTGCCTGCCTGCCTGTCTGCCTGCCTGCCTGTCTACCTGGACAGGGGAGAGGAAAGCTGTATGGAGAAAGTGTGTGGATGCATGTCGAGTATATGTGTATGAGTGGGTCGGGCCTCAGACTTACGCTCAGTCTCACAGGTGGCGGTGCCGTCGTTGGGGCAGACGCGGGTCTCCACCTTCTTCTTGCCCAGCAGCAGCTGACGAGGGTCTGGAAGGAGGGCCCTGCAGGTGTAGCGGGTCCTCTGCTCCTGGCGGGCCCCGTCCTGGGTCACATTCACTGGCATCCAGGGGGTCCAGGGAGTGTTGCGGCGGACCTCCGGACACGCCTCCAGGTTACAGGTCTTGTACTCCTAAGGGAGGGAGTGTTTTAGGGAAAGGAGAGTGGATATGTCAGTTTCAACCTGACTGTTCATCCTCAGACTATGATAAATGAATAATGAAAGATGCCATTCACTAGATCAAACAAGGGTGTTTATCTGTGAGAGAGATGTAGTAAAGAATGCCTTTGGGGTGCAGTATGAGGGTGTGTGTCTGTGTGTGTGTGTGTTTACCGTACCAGAGCACATCCTGGGCAGGTGTTCCCCTTCTCACAGCTCCTGACTCGGGAGTGGACCCCTCCTCCACACTCTGCACTGCACTTAGCCCAGGAGCCCCAAGAAGACCAGAACACAGGCAGCGGGCACGGGCTCTTCTCATTGCACAGCCTGCACACACACACACACGCACACACACACACACACAGTAAACATACAGTTGTACTCTTTCTGCTTGGTGGTCTCTGTAAGAGAAGGTGAACCACTGCTTTACAATATGTGCACCATTTCAAAGGGCTTTGCGACGCTGAACCAGGGTCTCCTGCAAGCCACAAAACTGTGTTAACCTGCTGAGCTAAAGCTGAGGGCATTAGCTCGGGGAACTAACATAAGTCTTCAGCAAGGTTACTCAATACACAAATCTCATCTGTCACTAAGCATATGATGCAAGATGGGGAGAAAAACCTGACTGAATGTAAACCTGAATGTATATACACTTGACAATGTAAACCTGACTGAATTTAAACCTGACTGAATGTAAACCTGACTGTATATAAACCTGACTGTATGTAAACCTGACTGTATGTACTGCATTGAGTCCCTCTTTCTCACCTCTCGTCTCGGCCTTGTCCCACACAGACACGCCCCCCGTGCCGGGGTGAAGGGTTGTTGCAGGAACGCTGGCGCACCTCGAACCCGATGCCACAGCTGGTGCTGCACTGACCCCAGGAGGACCAGGGGGTCCAGTCTCCGTTCCTAGAGGAGAGAGAGAGAGCGAGAGAGCGAGAGAGCGAGAGAGCGAGAGAGAGAAAGAGAGAGAGACTCAGAACAACTGGTAAGACACGCAGATTCACCCAAAACTCTAATAGCCTAGTTAATCACTAAGAAAAATAGTCCCTCTGTCATCTTCTATTGTAAAACCTCTGAAAGCAGAAGAACAGAACAAACATTGCTGAGCTTCAGTCTACGTGTGCTTGTCTGGGAAGCTGACTGGGCCGAGGCATTAAAAACATCCCCCAATTTGTTTAAGTGCTTCAGGCCGATGGAGCTTCCCTTCTAATTAAATTGGTGCTTCCTGTAAAAGAGCATTTCATTTCAGCACCTCTGTCTCTCTCCTGCATTGGAACACAGTGAAGTAGACATCAGGAAGCCACCAGTAAAGATCGTAATCTCTCTAATAGCACACACACACACACACACACACTCAACGTACGTAAGCATGCTCACACACATCGCTCGTCCATATATGTATACATTCTTAATTCCATTCCTTACCTAGATTTGTGTGTATTGGGTATATGTTGTGAAATTGTTAGATATTACTTGTTAGATATTACTGCACTGTCGGAGCTAGAAGCACAAGCATTTCGCTACACCCGCGATAACATCTGCTAAACACGTGTATGTGACAAATACAATGTGATGTGATTTGACACACAGACACAGACACAATAGATTGTTTCACTATCCTTGTGAGAAACATACTATTGATTCCCATTCAAAGTCCTATTTTCCATAACCTCAAAGCCTTAACCTAACCCTAACCTTAACCCTGACCATATCTCCTAACCCTAACCTTAACCCTGACCCTATCTCCTAACCCTAAACCTAACCCTAATTCTAACCCTAAACCTAAGCCCTAAGTCTAAAATTGGCTTTTTCCTTGTGGGGACCGGCAAAATGTCCCCACTTGTCAGAATTGTCCCTGTTTTACTATCCTTGTGAGGAGTTCTGGTCCCCGCCTGGATAGTAAAACCACACACACATACACAAATAGAGATGTGCTATACTGAGAGGTGACAGTCATTTGGTTTTCAACTCACTCTAGATAAATCCAATTACTTTTGCCTAATGAGGGAAACCTATATTACTAGAGGGGATGGGTGTCCTTGAGTTCCCTCTAAGAACATGACAACCCTTTCTGGTAGATGCAAGGTAGTATGCATCTCATTTACATTCATATCAGTATTGGACTGTGCTGCTGCGGCTGGTCTGAAGTCTCATACTACTACTTGTCTTTGTCCAGAGATCCATCAACATGTACAATACCTTCTCATCAAATATACTGACAGTTTGTTAACATGCTGGAAACATAGAATGAAAGCGGACTCAAATGCACGTCAGCCCAATCTGAACAAAGAAACAGGAATCAGGTGCCTAAATGTGGGACTTGATAATCCCCCCAAAACGTTCTGTACTCCAGGAAACATGCTCTGCTGACTGTCATGACTATTCCAGTAACTGTTGTGATGTTTGGTGCTGAATAATGAATAGTAGACTATAGCTCCCCCCTCTTCTTTCTCTACAGTACCTGGAACAGTTGGCCACCTGGATAGTGGGGCCCTTGCAGTTGGAGCCTCCACACTGAGGGACCGGACTGTTACAGGAGCGTGAGCGACACGCACAACTGGTGCTGGCACCCTCCCTGTCGTCGTGGTTACAGGGTTGCCATGGCGTCCAGGGGCTGAAGCCGCCGTCCTGGGTCAGGTTCCGTACCTGTGAGCGGGCGGGAGTTCAGAATCAGAAGAGACCAATCAGAAATGGGGTCAGAATGGTGGCTAATGGGAAAAAGTAGTAGGCGAGAGGGGAAAGTGTCTGTCTGTCTGTCTGTCTGTGTGTCTGTCTGTCTGTCTGTGTGTCTGTCTGTCTGTCTGTGTGTCTGTCTGTCTGTGTGTCTGCTGTGTGTGTGTGTGAGTCTGTCTGCTGTGTGTGAGTCTGTCTGCTGTGTGTGAGTGTGTGTATGTGTATATGTGTGTGTGTGCATGTTTTTTCCCCTACATTATCAGGACCCCAAAGTCCTAACATTTCACCTGAATGTCCTGACTTTCTTTTTTGTCAGGACTTTTTTTCAGGTCCTAAATTTGTTCAAATGCTATTTTAAGCTTAAGGGTTCGATTTAGGGTTTTGGGGTTAAGGTTTAGGGTTAGTGTTAGGTTTAGGGGTTAGGGTAAATAGGATTTTTAATGGTCAAATATTTTACACTACAAAAGGTCCGGACATTTCACGAAAACAAAGAGTGTGTGTGTGTGTGTACAGTGCATTCGGAAAGTATTCAGACCCCTTGACTTTTTCCACATTTTGTTACAGCCTTATTCTAAAATGGATTAAATGGTTTTTTCCCCCTCATCAATCTACAAACAATACCCCATAATGACAAAGCAAAAACGTTTTATTTATTTATTATTTTTGCAAATGTATTACAAATAAAAAACTGAAATATCACATTGACAGAAGTATTCAGACCCTTTACTTCAGTACTTTGTTGAAAAACCTTTGGCATCGATTACAGCCTTGAGTATTCTTGGGTATGACGCTACAAGCTTTGGGGAGTTTCTCCCATTCTTCTCTGCAGATCCTCTCAAGCTCTGTCTTTCCCTCGATCCTGACTAATCTCCCAGTCCCTGCCGCTGAAAAACATCCCCACAGCATGATGGTGCCACCACCATGCCTCACCGTAGGGATGGTGCCAGGTTTCCTCCAGACGTCAAAAGGTTCAATCTTAGTTTCATCTGACCAGACAATCTTGTTTCTCATGGTCTGAGTCCTTTAGGTGCCTTTTGGCAAACTCCAAGCAGGCTGTCATGTGCCTTTTACTGAGGAGTGGCTTCCGTCTTGCCACTCTACTATAAAGGCCTGATTGGTGGAGTGTTGCAGAGATGGTTGTCCTTCTAGAAGGTTCTCCCATCTCCACAGAGGAACTCTGGAGCTCTGTCAGAGTGACCATCGGGTTCTTGGTCACCTCCCTGACCAAGGCCCTTCTCCTCCGATTGCTCAGTTTGGCAGGGAGGCCAGCTCTAGGAAGAGTCTTGGTGCTTACAAACTTGGAGGCCACTGTGTTCTTGGGGACCTTCAATGCTGCAGAAATATTTTGGTACCATTCCCCAGATCTGTGCCTCGAACAAACCTGTCTCGGTGCGCTACGGACAATTCCTTCGACCTCATGGCTTCGTTTTTGCTCTGACATGCACTGTCAACTGTGGGACCTTATATAGACAGGTGTGTGCCTTTCCAAATCATGTCCAATCAATTGAATTTACCACAGGTGGACTCCAATCAAGTTATAGAAACATCAAGGATGATCAATGGAAACAGGATGTGCCTGAGATCTATTTTGAGTCTCATAGCAAAGGATCTGAATACTTATGTAAATAAGGTATTTCTGTTTTTAATTTTTAATACATTTGGGAAATGTTGTCATTATGGGGTATTGTGTGTAGATTGATGAGGAAAATGTTTTTATTTAATCAATCTTAGAATAAGGCTGTTACGTAACAAAATGTGGAAAATGTCAAGGGGTCTGAATACTTTCCGAATGACTTGTGTGTTACATAGAGGTGTGTATTTGTGTGTGTGTTACATATGAGGTGTGTGTGACCCTTACTGGGCACTCAGTGATATTCTGGCTCCACTGGCTCATGTTGGAGCTATCCTCGATGGTGGTGCAGCGCTTCTGCTTACGGTCCCAGCCACAGTAGGGGTCTCGGGCGTCCAGGCAGTGCCTGTAGGAACCCAGGGCACAAAGACTGCAGTCAGTGGAGAGGGACAGCACTGGAAAAACACCTCACATCTCACCTCACTCAACAACATGTAAGCGTAAAGCTAGGAAAACAGCTCTCCCCCAATAAACCCCATTCAGTATCAGACTGGTGCTAGTTGAGGTGTTGACACATTCAGGGGGACCCACTCTGACACATGCTCCTCTGTAAGGCACCGTGCCACACAACACGCTTCTCGGCAGCTAAATGTTTGTATGCTCCAGAAAAAACATGAGATAATTTCAGTCATTAAATCCAGGGGTTGTTAATGAAATGAAGTTGTCAGAGAGTCCGGGAAGGGAACCCCCTAGCTGAGAAGCTTAGGAATGCTGTTTGACAACGTGTTTGTGAAAAGGCACAGGTCAGAGCAGCCCATAGAAATAGATAGAGGACTCTAGTGTTTACCAACTTATAAAAGTACTAGAAGAAGAAAATGGACTACTTCAAAATGGAGATGGCCTCAATGGTGGTGCCCATGCTCTAACAGATGCCATAATGGGACAGATAATATGATGTGATGTCTATCGAAGTCAATGGGGTAGCCTCTTTACCGTAGGACCCTGTGTGACTGGCACAGGTCAGGGCAGCCCCTTTACCGTAGGACCCTGTGTGACAGGCACAGGTCAGGGCAGCCCCTTTACCGTAGGACCATGTGTGACAGGCAGAGGTCAGGGCAGCCCCTTTACCGTAGGACCCTGTGTGACAGGCACAGGTCAGGGCAGCCCCTTTACTGTAGGACCCTGTGTGACAGGCACAGGTCAGGGCAGCCCCATTACCGTAGGACCCTGTGTGACAGGCACAGGTCAGGGCAGCCCCTTTACCATAGGACCCTGTGTGACAGGCACAGGTCAGGGCAGCCCCTTTACTGTAGGACCCTGTGTGACAGGCACAGGTCAGGGCAGCCCCATTACCGTAGGACCCTGTGTGACAGGCACAGGTCAGGGCAGCCCCTTTACCATAGGACCCTGTGTGACAGGCACAGGTCAGGGCAGCCCCTTTACCGTAAGACCCTGTGTGACAGGCATAGGTAAGGGCAGCCCCTTTACCGTAAGACCCTGTGTGACAGGCGCAGGTCAGGGTAGCCCCTTTACCGTAGGACCATGTGAGGGGTCCATCTCTTCCTGGTTGTTTATCTGGCTCCGTGAGGTCGAGATGGAGCAGAGAAAACAGGTCCTGTTGACACAGAGCACTTGGCTGATGTAGAGAGCAAGAGGCCTGTGTGCGTGTGTTTGTGTGTACTGTATAAGAGAGGGGATTTGATGGGGTTGGGAGTATAAACGTTTCCCTGTGAGACCCAAGTCAGGACGGGCGTGGGTTAGTTTGGGCTTCCAGTCCAGTGAAGGCTCTTTTCTCCAGGTTCAGAGAGGCTGTCTCTCTACAGAAACATCACATTGCTAAGCAGTGGGGGGGGGTTAACAAGACATTATCACCCTCTATCACCAGTAATCAATATCACCCTCTATCACCAGTAATCAATATCACCCTCTATCACCAGTAATCAATATCACCATCTATCACCAGTAATCAATATCACCATCTATCACCAGTAATCAATATCACCATCTATCACCAGTAATCAATATCGCCATCAATCACCAGCAATCAATAACTCCATCTATCAATCACCAGTAATAAATATCTCCATCTATCAATCCCCAGCAATCAATATCTCCATCTATCAATCACCAGCAATCAATATCTCCATCTATCAAAGACCAGTAATCAATATCTCCATCTATCAATCACCAGCAATCAATATCTCCATATATCAAACACCAGTAATCAATATCTCCATCTATCAAACACCAGCAATCAATATCTCCATCACCAGAAATCAATATCTACATCTATCAAACACCAGTAATCAATATCACCATCTCTCTTGTCCCAAAATGTCTGTCCAAAGTACAAAACACCCACATATCACTTACAGTAAACACAAATGCAGAAATACATGAAATGGTCCCATTGTTATCTTGTGAATGGTTCCTTTCTTCACTTTTGACAAGCAATTTCAGAGATAAAACTGCCTCAACATGATGTTATGAATCTGCCTCAACATGATCTTGTTTTGAAATGGTTGGAGCTCATTTCAGGTGATATCTCAGACAGAGGGAATGGTTGCATCCCAAATGGTACCTTCTTTTCTATATAGTGGGGGCTCTGGTCAAAGGTAGTAGTGCACTATAAAGGGTGCACTATAAAAGGAAACAGGGTGCCATTTGAGACCCAGCCAATAGCAACACCTAGAGAGGATATCGTCCTCTGCATGGTAATTCTCTCTAATTACTTCAAGTGAAATAGTCACATACTAAGCAGGACCCATAAAGGAAGATCACCTTAGGGATACTGTCATCGTCAACCAAAAGAACATCTGTCCCCAACCTGCTTTTCTTGGTAAAAAAGCAGACCAACTTTTTCCATAAGAGGACAGTATTTCCCTAAATAAAGCCATGCAATGTACTGTCTGTCTGCCTTGAATTATGGAGAGGAAGAGATAGTGTCAACATTGTGTCAGCATTTTATAGGTTGTTTGATTATTTGCGGTCTCTGTATCCCCTGTTCCCTTGTATCTGTGCTCTGTTCAAGACATTGACTCAGTCCCAAATAGCACCCTATTCCCTGTATAGTACACTACTTTTGACCAGAGCCCCATTGGCCCTCATCAAAAGTAGTGCACTATATAGGGAATAGGGTGCTATTTGGGACTAATCCATCTACAATCTGATCTGATGAATGGAATATCAATGCACTAACACCAGCCTACCTAGGACTTATTGGTATTCTGCATAGGGGAGCGTGACCAACAAAACACTCCCCTGCAATAAATACTTGCCAGATCAGTTCCTGATAATCAGCAGTAATGTCAGTTTAGCAGGCAGTTTAGCAGGCAACTGTGTTGAGCACCCTGCTGACGGGCTGGCGGCTACGGACTGCAGTAAATAATGGCTGTCTGAGAGGGATGCAGGGGTGTGTTCGTAGGGTTTATGTGTTGCACACATTATTATGTGCCAGGGTGTGTTGTGTGTGTGCGTGTGCGTTTGTTTGTGTGTGTGTATGCGTGCGTGCGTGCGTGCGCATGTGTGTAGATCCTGGGAGGAAAAACCAAACAAAGTCCCTACAGTTTTGCAGAAAACTACTCTCCAACCCCAGCCTGCACCCCTCTTCCCCCCAATCCCAGCCTCCACCCCTCTTCCCCCCCCAACCTCCACCATCTCCCTTGTCCCAAAATGTCTGTCCAAAGTACAGAAACACCCACATATCACGTACAGTAAACACAAATGCAGAAATACATGAAATGGTCCCATTGTTATCTTGTGAATGGTTCCTTTCTTCACTTTTGACAAGCAATTTCAGAGATAAAACTGCCTGAACATGATGTGGTTATGAAACTGCCAGAACATGATGTTGTTATGAAACTGCCTCAACATGATGTTATGAAACTGCCTTAACATGATGTTATGAAACTGCCTCAACATGATGTTATGAAACTGCCTCAACATGGTGTTATGAAACTGCCTCAACATGGTGTTATGAAACTGCCTCAACATGGTGTTATGAAACTGCCTCAACATGGTGTTATGAATCTGCCTCAACATGGTGTTATGAATCTGCCTCAACATGATCTTGTCCCGTGTAGCTCAGTTGGTAGAGCATGGCGTTTGCAACGCCAGGGTTGTGGGTTCGATTCCCACGGGGGCCAGTATGAAAATGTATGCACTCACTAACTGTAAGTCGCTCTGGAGAAGAGCGTCTGCTAAATGACTAAAAATGTACAAATGTTTAAAAAAAATGGTTGGAGCTCATTTCAGGTGATATCTCAGACAGAGGGAATGGTTGCATCCCAAATGGTACCTTCTTTTCTATATAGTGGGGGCTCTGGTCAAAGGTAGTAGTGCACTATAAAGGGTGCACTATAAAAGGAAACAGGGTGCCATTTGAGACCCAGCCAATAGCAACACCTAGAGAGGATATCGTCCTCTGCATGGTAATTCTCTCTAATTACTTCAAGTGAAATAGTCACATACTAAGCAGGACCCATAAAGGAAGATCACCTTAGGGATACTGTCATCGTCAACCAAAAGAACATCTGTCCCCAACCTGCTTTTCTTGGTAAAAAAGCAGACCAACTTTTTCCATAAAAGGACAGTATTTCCCTACATAAAGCCATGCAATGTACTGTCTGTCTGCCTTGAATTATGGAGAGGAAGAGATAGTGTCAACATTGTGTCAGCATTTTATAGGTTGTTTGATTATTTGCGGTCTCTGTATCCCCTGTTCCCTTGTATCTGTGCTCTGTTCAAGACATTGGCTCAGTGCCAAATAGCACCCTATTCCCTGTATAGTACACTACTTTTGACCAGAGCCCCATTGGCCCTCATTAAATGTAGGCACTATATAGGGAATAGGGTGCCATTTGGGACTAATCCATATACAATCTGATCTGATGAATGGAATATCAATGCACTAACACCAACCTACATAGGACTTATTGGTATTCTGCATAGGGGAGCGTGACCAACAAAACACTCCCCTGCAATAAATACTTGCCAGATCAGTTCCTGATAATCAGCAGTAATGTCAGTTTAGCAGGCAGTTTAGCAGGCAACTGTGTTGAGCACCCTGCTGACGGGCTGGCGGCTACGGACTGCAGTAAATAATGGCTGTCTGAGAGGGATGGGAGGGGTGCAGGGGTGTGTTCGTAGGGTTTATGTGTTGCACACATTATTATGTGCCAGGGTGTGTGTGTGCATGCGCGTTTGTTTGTGTGTGTGTTTGTTTGTGTGTGCGTGCGTGCGTGCTTGCGCATGTGTGTAGATCCTGGGAGGAAAAACCCAACAAAGTCCCTACAGTTTTGCAGAAAACTACTCTCCAACCCCAGCCTCCACCCCTCTTCCCCCTCTTCCCCCAATCCCAATCTCCATCACCCACCACTTCCCCCATTCTACTCTCCTCACAGTTAACCACTTCCCCATTCTACTCTCCTCACAGTTAACCACTTCCCCATTCTACTCCCCTCACAGTTAACCACTTTCCCATTCTACTCTCCTCACAGTTAACCACTTTCCCATTCTACTCTCCTCACAGTTAACCACTTCCCCATTCTACTCTCCTCACAGTTAACCACTTCCCCATTCTACTCATTTACATTTACATCATTAACCAGACGCTCTTATCCAAAGCGACTTACAAATTGGTGTTTTTTTGGGGGGTGGGGTGGGGTAAGGGGGGGTAGAAGGATTACTTTATCCTATCCCAGGTATTCCTTAAAGAGGTGGTGTTTCAAGCGTCTCCGGAAGGTGGTGAGTGACTCCGCTGTCCTGGCGTCATGAGGGAGCTTGTTCCACCATTGGGGTGCCAGAGCAGCGAACAGTTTTGACTGGGCTGAGCGGGAACTGTGCTTCCACAGAGATAGGGGGGCCAGCAGGCCAGAGGTGGATGAACGCAATGCCCTCGTTTGGGTGTAGGGACTGATCAGAGCCTGAAGGTATGGAGGTGCCGTTCCCCTCACAGCTCCGTAGGCAAGCACCATGGTCTTGTAGCAGATGCGAGCTTCAACTGGAAGCCAGTGGAGTGTGCGGAGGAGCGGGGTGACGTGAGAGAACTTGGGAAGGTTGAACACCAGACGGGCTGCGGCATTCTGGATGAGTTGTAGGGGTTTACTGGCACAGGCAGGGAGCCCAGCCAACAGCGAGTTGCAGTAATCCAGACGGGAGATGACAAGTGCCTGGATTAGGACCTGTGCCGCTTCCTGTGTAAGGCAGGGTCGTACTCTCCGAATGTTGTAGAGCATGAACCTACAGGATCGGGTCACCGCCTTGATGCTAGCGGAGAACAACATTTTATCTCGCTGTTAACTCTCCTTACAGTTAACCACTTCTTCATTCTACTCTCCTCACAGTTAACCACTTCCCCATTCTACTCCCCTCACAGTTCTGCTATACAGAAGGTAACCAAGGAGCTCTTTGAGATATTAAGAGCCTAACACACTAGCTAAACCCACTTGGCCGATAACTACCATAGATGATAGTATTATAGCTACTACACTAAGCAAGCTGCTAGCCACACTACACAGTAAGAGAGGGCTCTCTCTCATCCATTATGCATGTAATACAATGTTTCCCTGTGTGGCTGCAAGTCAAGCCACTAATATTGCAATTTGCCAAGTGTATTACTGTGATTATTTATCCTTAGGGGGAGGGAAGGAAACAGTTTCTTTCAGAACTATAAAACAAATAACCCACAGCTCGTAACCCTGGTCTGTAGAGCCTAAATGTCTCCACACGTGGCTCGTAACCCTGGTCTGTAGAGCGAAATGTCTCCACACGCAGCTCGTAACTCTGATCTGTAGAGCCGAAATGTCTCCACACGCAGCGAGAGAAAATGTAACCTGGGGCACATTGGGGTTTATGGGGTTGGAATGGTGTGGCTAGGCTAGGTGGTTCCTGACATGGGGTTGGAATGGTGTGGCTAGGCTAGGTGGTTCCTGACATGGGGTTGGAATGGAGTGGCTAGGCTAGGTGGTTCCTGACATGGGGTTGGAAGGGAGTGGCTAGGCTAGGTGGTTCCTGACATGGGGTTGGAAGGGAGTGGCTAGGCTAGGTGGTTCCTGACATGGGGTTGGAAGGGAGTGGCTAGGCTAGGTGGTTCCTGACATGGGGTTGGAAGGGTGTGGCTAGGTGGTTCCTGACATGGGGTTGGAAGGGAGTGGCTAGGCAGGTGGTTCCTGACATGGGGTTGGAAGGGAGTGGCTAGGCTAGGTGGTTCCTGACATGGGGTTGGAAGGGAGTGGCTAGGCTGTTCCTGACATGGGGTTGGAAGGGTGTGGCTAGGTGGTTCCTGACATGGGGTTGGAAGGGAGTGGCTAGGCTAGGTGGTTCCTGACATGGGGTTGGAATGGTGTGGCTATGCTAGGTGGTTCCTGACATGGGGTTGGAATGGTGTGGCTAGGCTAGGTGGTTCCTGACATGGTGTTTAGCTGACTGCACTAAAGGTTACTGTCTGAGACTGTAACAGAGGTTTCTATACAGTCCTGTGGCACCATCCCCATCAATATGAAATACACAATTCTCCCCCTCCCAATATTATAGCATATAATATATATGATATTACATTTCATCCTGATATGTTATTACACAGGATGGTATGTAAAATAGGGGTAGGATACATGCAATCACCATTACAACTACTTAATCTATAGCAGTAATGGGATGCCATTAACGTTAACATCCATCCATGTCCAGTCAGTTAGGGAGGTGGTCAGTTCACTCTTTTTCTCACAACAACAACCCTCTCTCTCTTTCCCTGACTGTATTTATTTCCTGTTCCCCTCTTCCTTCTTCTTCTTCTGACAGGTGAGCATGATGGATCGCACAGAAAACCTCTGCTGGCATTGCAACACCGTCCCAGACTGCTAGCCCAGCCTACTGGCTCCAGTCTGCCGCCAGAACCAGAGGAAATTAGTTTCTTCCCCACTAGCACCGGGAGAGACAGAGGGCAGTGTTCACAAGGAGCTAGCAGGGATCCAACCAATAGGAGAGGTCAAATGTAATTACAGGAAGCCTCAGCTGGATTGGTTACTTACTGATGTGCTCAAATGTTGGCACATTGCACTTTACAAAAGGAGTGCAATTGAGTAGAATGAGCTGTTTTTTCTTTTCAAAACTCGTTCAATTGCTATTTTTACCCAGCAGGCACCTGCAACCTACCACAGGTGAGATAAATTACACAGGAAATGAGAACAATTGCCTCCAACCAAGTTAATTAGAATTTTGAATAATTTAGTCTAGGCCAATAATTTTTTCTCAATTTCATTTAGAATTAATATATATTAAACCACATATATCAGTATTCATAACACTGTGTATGTATTGTGAAGTGTCGTGGCATTGGCTGTTAGAGGTGGACAGGATGTGGAACCTATGGAAGCTACAGGAGTGTAAGAAACCTTATATATCAGTAGTCATTATAGTCATAACACCACCATTCTTCATACTGAACAGTAAGGTGAGACATAATTCTAGTCATAACACCACCATTCTTCATACTGTACAGTAAGGTGAGACATCATTATAGTGATAACACCACCATTCTTCATACTGTACAGTAAGGTGAGACATCATTCTAGTCATAACACCACCATTCGTCATACTGTACAGTAAGGTGAGACATCATTATAGTCATAACACCACCATTCTTCATACTGTACAGTAAGGTGAGACATCATTCTAGTCATAACACCACCATTCTTCATACTGTACAGTAAGGTGAGACATCATTCTAGTCATAACACCACCATTCTTCATACTGTACAGTAAGGTGAGACATCATTCTAGTCATAACACCACCATTCTTCATACTGTACAGTAAGGTGAGACATCATTCTAGTCATAACACCACCATTCTTCATACTGTACAGTAAGGTGAGACATCATTATAGTGATAACACCACCATTCTTCATACTGTACAGTAAGGTGAGACATCATTATAGTCACAACACCACCATTCTTCATACTGTACAGTAAGGTGAGACATCATTCTAGTCACAACACCACCATTCTTCATACTGTACAGTAAGGTGAGACATCATTATAGTCACAACACCACCATTCTTCATACTGTACAGTAAGGTGAGACATCATTCTAGTCATAACACCACCATTCTTCATACTGTACAGTAAGGTGAGACATCATTCTAGTCATAACACCACCATTCTTCATACTGTACAGTAAGGTGAGACATCATTCTAGTCATAACACCACCATTCTTCATACTGTACAGTAAGGTGAGACATCATTCTAGTCACAACACCACCATTCTTCATACTGTACAGTAAGGTGAGACATCATTATAGTGATAACACCACCATTCTTCATACTGTACAGTAAGGTGAGACATCATTCTAGTCATAACACCACCATTCTTCATACTGTACAGTAAGGTAAGACATCATTCTAGTCATAACACCACCATTCTTCATACTGTACAGTAAGGTGAGACATCATTCTAGTCATAACACCACCATTCTTCATACTGTACAGTAAGGTGAGACATCATTCTAGTCACAACACCACCATTCTTCATACTGTACAGTAAGGTGAGACATCATTCTAGTCATAACACCACCATTCTTCATACTGTACAGTAAGGTGAGACATCATTATAGTCATAACACCACCATTCTTCATACTGTACAGTAAGGTGAGACATCATTATAGTGATAACACCACCATTCCTCATACTGTACAGTAAGGTGAGACATCATTCTAGTCATAACACCACCATTCTTCATACTGTACACTAAGGTGAGACATCATTATAGTCATAACACCACCATTCTTCATACTGTACAGTAAGGTGAGACATCATTCTAGTCATAACACCACCATTCTTCATACTGTACAGTAAGGTGAGACATCATTATAGTGATAACACCACCATTCTTCATACTGTACAGTAAGGTGAGACATCATTATAGTCATAACACCACCATTCTTCATACTGTACAGTAAGGTAAGACATCATTCTAGTCATAACACCACCATTCTTCATACTGTACAGTAAGGTGAGACATCATTATAGTCATAACACCACCATTCTTCATACTGTACAGTAAGGTGAGACATCATTATAGTGATAACACCACCATTCTTCATACTGTACAGTAAGGTGAGACATCATTGGGTGTCTGAGGTCCTGTGGAAGCTACGGGGGGCTGTGGGGTGTAGGAGACCTCATATATCAGTAGTCATAATAGTCATAACGCCACCCTTCCTGCACTTGACTACTTCCTGTCTGGATCAGTCAGACCCTGCTAGGCTGGAGGGCAGAAGATTTGGCTTCTTTCCAATTAACTGTCACTAAGATGATTAGCCTCGAGTAGAATACTGATAGAATATTATTGTGATCTTCTGGACTTTGCCCTCACCAGTAGATCCATTTTCCAGAAGAAGTGTACAGGAAGTAGTTTATAAACAAAGACACTTCGTAAACATTGCAAACGCAGGTTTTGATTGAACTGCAGCCTTTTAAGTGGTGGGGTATTGAAGAGGGTGTGTGGGAATGGTCTTCTTACCGTTCAGTTTTGTAGCTGGAGCATCTTTCCAGTGGGATCTTCAGCACCCTGTCGCTCAGCCCCACAAACAACGACCTATCGCTGTGGAGGATTTGAAGGCTCCTGATTGGCTCACTTTCGCCCTCAGGGAGGAGCCTCATCTCCTCCAGGTAACACCCCCGCAGGCTCTTATTGGTCGTGGAGAGGGCCTTCAGGATGGTGCCGTATTCTTATTGGACAAACAGACAAAATGAGACATCTAGCTTCCGTTTCCCTCCCTCCCTCCCTCCCTCCCTCCCTCCCTTCCTTCCTCCCTTCCTCCCTTCCTCCCTTCCTCCCTTCCTCCCTTCCTCCCTCCCTCCCGTTGACTCACCAGTGCCAATGTACATGACGTGGTAGAGGGTGTCTCGGCCCTGCACGATGTCCACCACCAGCTTGGAGAAGCGGATGTTGTCCTGGTGCAGGAGGGGGTCGGTGGAGACGGGCTGCACCACGTCAGACATGAGGAAGAGACGTTGGGCGTCCTGCAGGCTGCGCTCCGTCTGGTTCTCCCCTGGACCACGCTCCTCCAGGGTATCACACTGAGGGGACAGACAAGGGGGACAGGGGAAGGACAACTTTTTGATTCGTTTCCTAAATTATACTGATTTATTTTGCAATAAACAGAGATCACAGGGTGGAGCTTGATGAAAGGATCATTTGAGTCATTGACTAGTGGAATGAGGTGTGATGAAAGGCTCATTTGAGTCATGACTAGTGGAATCAGGTGTGCTATTTCAGAGCTACAAGACTTATGTGAAACATTTTGGTCCCCGAGTAGAGGGCTGGGAAGCAGTGAAATAAGGAATCTAGTAGAAAATAAGACCAGACACTAGACTTTGGATAGTCCCCTACCTGGAAGTTGGGGATGGGGTTGGGGGTGGAGAGCCAGCTGGTACGAGGGTTCTCCTGATAACGGAACGGTCCGTTGAAAGCCTGGGTGATGGCGCTGAGGTTGAACGCACACACAGCCGACGCAGAGATACTGTTCCTGTCAGGAGGAGACGTAAGGAAACCGTGACTCAGAGGCCACGGCAGTGGATCAATCAATGCTGTTTTTAACGGTGAGCGTTGTGCCTTTTCCTTTTCAATGATGATCACATTTTTGGGTTGCACCACAACTCACGTTGGTTGAGCGCCCTCCACTTTTTTCAATCCAATCCATCAAATGTATTTATAAAGCCCTTTGTACAGTGAGGGAAAAAAGTATTTGATCCCCTGCTGATTTTGTACGTTTGCCCACTGACAAAGAAATTATCAGTCTATCATTTTAATGGTAGGTTTATTTGAACAGTGAGAGACAGAATACCAACAACAAAAATCCAGAAAAACACATGTCAAAAATGTTATAAATTGATTTGCATTTTAATGAGGGAAATAAGTATTTGACCCCCTCTCAATCAGAAAGATTTCTGGCTCCCAGATGTATTTTATACAGGTAACGAGCTGAGATTAGGAGCACACTCTTAAAGGGAGTGCTCCTAATCTCAGTTTGTTACCTGTATAAAAGACACCTGTCCACAGAAGCAATCAATCAATCAGATTCCAAACTCTCCACCATGGCCAAGACCAAAGAGCTCTCCAAGGATGTCAGGGACAAGATTGTAGACCTACACAAGGCTGGAATGGGCTACAAGACCATCGCCAAGCAGCTTGGTGAGAAGGTGACAACAGTTGGTGCGATTATTTGCAAATGGAAGAAACACAAAATAACTGTCAATCTCCCTCGGCCTGGGGCTCCATGCAAGATCTCACTTCGTGGAGTTGCAATGATCATGAGAACGGTGAGGAATCAGCCCAGAACTACACGGGAGGATCTTGTCAATGATCTCAAGGCAGCTGGGACCATAGTCACCAAGAAAACAATTGGTAACACACTACGCCGTGAAGGACTGAAATCCTGCAGCGCCCGCAAAGTCCCCTGCTCAAGAAAGCACATATACAGGCCCGTCTGAAGTTTGCCAATGAACATCTGAATGATTCAGAGGAGAACTGGGTGAAAGTGTTGTGGTCAGATGAGACCAAAATCGAGCTCGCCGTGTTTGGAGGAGGAGGAATGCTGCCTATGACCCCAAGAACACCATCCCCACCGTCAAACATGGAGGTGGAAACATTATGCTTTGGGGGTGTTTTTTTGCTAAGGGGACAGGACAACTTCACTGCATCAAAGGGACGATGGACGGGGCCATGTACCGTCAAATCTTGGGTGAGAACCTCCTTCCCTCAGCCAGGGCATTGAAAATGGGCCGTGGATGGGTATTCCAGCATTACAATGACCCAAAACACACGGCCAAGGCAACAAAGGAGTGGCTCAAGAAGAAGCACATTAAGGTCCTGGAGTGGCCTAGCAAGTCTCCAGACCTTAATCCCATAGAAAATCTGAAGGTTCGAGTTGCCAAACGTCAGCCTCGAAACCTTTAATGACTTGGAAAAGATCAGCAAAGAGGAGTGGAACAAAATCCCTCCTGAGATGTGTGCAAACCTGGTGGCCAACTACAAGAAACGTCTGACCTCTGTGATTGCCAACAAGGGTTTTGCCACCAAGTACTAAGTCATGTTTTGCAGAGGGGTCAAATACTTATTTCCCTCATTAAAATGCAAATCAATTTATAACATTTTTGACATGCGTTTTTCTGGATTTTTGTTGTTGTTATTCTGTTCAAATAAACCTACCATTAAAATTATAGACTGATCATGTCTTTGTCAGTGGGCAAACGTACAAAATCAGCAGGGGATCAAATACTTTTTTCCCCTCACTGTATGTACATCAGCAGGAAAAATACAGCAGCCTATTTGATACAGGAAAAAACTGTTCATAAAGAACTGAATTGATGTGTAAGACCTACTTATATTCTTAGTTCAAAAGAGAGCGTAATGATGTCTACAATATATAGAGACATTTATCTATCAATTATAATAGTCATCATCACTATGAACATAAGGTGTAATATGGCACATAATTGGATAATAATTGGATAATGCTCCAGTGCTCTCAGCCGCCTTAAACAATCCTCATAGTCATTCAAACCTCTCAGCTACAAAACAGACAAAGTATTTACTGGTAAAAGGAGTGAAAGGGTTAAGTAGAAAAGGAACTGCAACCGACACACAAGGCAAAACTTGTAGAAATAGAATCTATAGAACATTCAAGTCAATGATGGCATAATGGGTCGACTGGCAGCCATTGCGAGTGTACCCATGTACCAGTCAAATTGCCGGGGTTAGAGGTTCCAAGCCCTTTCTATAGATTCTATTTATATGGTAAAACCCTCAGAATCGGATAAGATCCAGGCACAGATCAAGACACACCACATCTTCATCACTAAGTTCTTTCAGAGACAGTTTCTATCTGTTATCCCTGGAGGATACCTGAGATCACTATCGCTTGAAGGCCTTGTAGCCTGTCTTTTGTCTGTGCGACTGGGATAAGATGTCTTTCTCAATACTTCAGAGTTTACAAGCCTTTTAGCTCTGCCCTGGGTGAGCCCAAAGTGGACCTCAGACAGAAGAGTGCTTGTGCCAGTGAGATGGGCCCAAACTGATACCACTGCTCTCTCTCTCAATAGGACCATTAGTACAGGTATGAAAGGAAGCACAGGGGTACTGTACTGAATCTGACTGTACTGTATCTGACTGTACTGTAGCTGACTGTACTGTTGCTGACTGTAGCTGACTGAATCTGACTGTACTGTATCCGACTGTACGGTATCCGACTGTACGGTATCCGACTGTACGGTATCCGACTGTACGGTATCCGACTGTACTGTATCCGACTGTACTGTATCCGACTGTACTGTATCCGACTGTACTGTATCCGACTGTAATGTATCCGACTGTACTGTATCCGACTGTACTGTAGCTGACTGTAGCTGCCTGTATCTAACTGTACTGTAGCTGGCAGTACTGTATCTCACTGTACTGTAGCTGACTGTACTGTATCTGACTGTACTGTATCTGACTGTACTGTAGCTGACTGTACTGCATCTGACTGTACTGTAGCTGACTGTAGCTGACTGAATCTGACTGTACTGTATCTGACTGTACTGTAGCTGCCTGTATCTAACTGTACTGTAGCTGACTGTACTGTATCTGACTGTATTGTATCTGACTGTACTTTAGCTGAATGTATCTGAATGTACTGTATCTGACTGTACTGTATCAGAGTGTACTGTATCAGAGTGTACTGTAGCTGACTGTATCCGACTGTACTGTATCTGACTGTACTATAGCTGACTGTACTGTATCTGACTGTACTGTAGCTGACTGTAGCTGCCTGAATCTGACTGTACTGTAGCTGGCTGTACTGTATCTGACTGTATTGTATCTGACTGTAGCTGACTTTATCTAACTGTACTGTAGCTGACTGTACTGTATGACTGTACTGCAACTGACTGTACTGTAGCTGACTGTAGCTGACTGAATTTGACTGTACTGTAGCTGACTGTATC
Source organism: Coregonus clupeaformis (assembly GCF_020615455.1). Taxonomy (NCBI): domain Eukaryota; kingdom Metazoa; phylum Chordata; class Actinopteri; order Salmoniformes; family Salmonidae; genus Coregonus; species Coregonus clupeaformis. The sequence continues at coordinate 52,902 of NW_025533926.1, read as the reverse complement.
TGACTGTACTGTATCTGACTGTACTGTAGCTGGCTGTAATGTAGCTGACTGTATCTGACTGTACTGTAGCTGACTGTATCTGACTGTACTGTATCTGACTGTACTATAGCTGACTGTACTGTAGCTGATTGTACTGTAGCTGACTGTACTGTAGCTGACTGATGTAGCTGGCTGTGCTGTAGCTGACTGTGCTGTAGCTGACTGTAGCTGGCTGTCCTGTAGTTGGCTGTAGCTGACGGTACTGTAGCTGACTGTACTGTAGCTGACTGTACTGTAGCTGACTGTACTGTAGCTGACTGTACTGTAGCTGACTGTACTGTAGCTGACTGATGTAGCTGGCTGTGCTGTAGCTGACTGTGCTGTAGCTGACTGTAGCTGGCTGTCCTGTAGTTGGCTGTAGCTGACGGTACTGTAGCTGACTGTACTGTAGCTGACTGTACTGTAGCTGACTGTACTGTAGCTGACTGTACTGTAGCTGACTGTACTGTATCTGGCTGTACTGTAGCTGACAGTAGCTGACTGTAGCTGGCTGTCCTGTAGTTTGCTGTAGCTGACTGTACTGTAGTTGACTGTACTGTGGCTGACTGTACTGCAGTGTGTAGGTTTACATCATGTTAATAACAGGGTCTAGGAGGAGAGGTAGAGGGGATAGAAGCCTACGACACTAATATAGTGTGTTATAACTACTGGTACTGAGGCTATTAGAGAGGGGCTTCTGGGTGTTGGTTCTGAACAGACCAAGGATAAGGAACATGGGACTACACACTGGCAGAGGGGCTTCTGGACGGGATATTATGCTTTGGGCTTTGCACAGAGTAGGACCGACAGACTGACTGACTGACAGCAACCCAAAACCTGATAGGGTTAACTAACACAAATGGTTCACTGCAATCGATTTCCACAACCATTTGAGTTTGAAAACGATTGAAGTGTTTCACAGTCACACAGAAATGTTCTTAACTGGTTATCCTCCAGCACCATTCTTCCTGCAGACTAAAGCGTCTCTCCCAGACAAGGTTCTGCTCTGTCGCTAAGCCAAGGCCACCAACACAGACAGAGACAGGGGAAGAAAATACTCTAGAAGTGATTTTCACTTCCCTCCTCTCAGCATTTGTCCAGACAGCTTGAAATTACGAGAGGATTGCCTCGCTGGGTTGGAGTCCCTTTGTAATATGTTTCTTAGCATCCGTAAAACCTTCAGCCTCAGCGGGATGCTGTTACAGCAATGTGTAAATAGAGTGAATAAATCAAAGTGGGACTGGATAGATGGAGAATAAAGGTGTGTGTAAGTGTGCTTGTGTGTCTGTTGTGTGTGTGTGTGTGTGTGTGTGTGTGTGTGTGTGTGTGTGTCTACTAAATACTGGTGTCATTCACTTATTGGTGCTGTTTTAAAGGTCCTCCTTATGAAAAGTAAACGTTGTTTTGCAGATGTGTGTCTATGTGTGTGTGTCTACATGTATACTGTACATGTAAATGTAAAAGTGCCTGTGTGTGTATGACTGATAATGTGTCCATTCTGTGTAGGTGTGTGTCTGTGTGTGTGTATGTGTGTGCACGTGTGTCACTCTCACTCACACGTTGGTGGTGAAGATGCCGTAGATGAGGTCCTGCTCGGGCAGATAGAAGGTGCTCTGCAGCTCGTTATAGTAGAAGGGGATCTCTCCCGACCGGGAGCAGTTCAACCGCGCCTTCATGAACGTGGTCCACGTGTCCTCCAATAGGAAGCGACCGCCCACGTCGTTCTTACAGACCCGGGCGACCCGGGAGAACACGGTCCGACCGCAGTCGTGTTCCACCGCGTTCTCTCTCAGGAAGAAATAGGTGAAGAGACCCACCTCATAGACTGAGATAAAGTGAGGGTCTGGAGGAGAGAGGGAAGGAGGGAAGGAGGGAAGGAGGGAGGGGGGAGAAGGGGAGGGAAGGAGGGAGAGGGAGGGGAGGAAGAGGAAGGGAGAAGGGGAGGGAAGGAGGGAGGGGAGGAAGAGGAAGGGAGAAGGGAGAAGGGGAGGGAAGGAGGGAGGGGAGGAAGAGGAAGGGAGAAGGGGAGGGAAGGAGGGAGAGGGAGGGGAGGAAGAGGAAGGGAGAAGGGAGAAGGGGAGGGAAGGAGGGAGAGGGAGGGAGGAGAGGAATAGAGAAAGATAGGGAGGGATGGAGGGAAGGTGTAAGTTAGACATGAGATGTGGTATTTCAGCTCCAAACGGCTAATGCAGCGGCAGGAATGTGAGCAATGATGTTCTTGGCATGGAATCAGTAGATTTCTCTTCCTTACACTTTCCTATTAGCATTATGACTTATTCTCTAGAATTCCTTTAATGTTAGAACATAAGGAGAGCCTCTAGCCAGTTACAGTTGGCTGTTGTCAGTAATGTACTGGCATAGAAATATAATTACTAGAATGGAAATATCCCATCAAGTCTATGTTCCCTGATGGGTGGACCGGCAGCCATATTGAATGTACCCATAACCAGGAAGCAAAGAAGGAAGTACAGTCAGGATCCAATTGTAATTCTATTCCTACACTCTTAGAAAATAGGGTTCCAAAAGGGTTCTTCGGCTGTCCCCATAGGAGAACCCTATTTGGTTATAGGTAGAACCCTTTTAGGTTCCATGTAGAACAGAGGGTTTCTACATGGATCCTAAAAAGGTTCTACTTGGAACCAAATGGGTTCTACCTGGAACCAAAAAGGGTTATCCTATGGGGACAACTGAAGAACCCTTTTAGGTTCTAGATAGCACCTTTTTTTCTAAGTGTGTATGGTACAGATGGATGTTTACCGTTGAGCCATTTGGAGTTGTACTGGGCTGTTCGCAGTGGCGGCATGTTACCAAGGCTACGGTAGATGACGGGGTCGCGACCCGAGAAGTCGATGACAGTGGCGGCGTAGAGTTCGCCCTTCTCTGTTACCATGGCAGTGGAGTTGTGACGCGGGTCATAGGGGCATCTCGCCACCCCGTTCACTGTGTCCATCACCCTACTGATGTTTCCTATCTGGAAGAGTATGGAAAAAGGGTGAGGATACAGGGTGATTAGATAGATTTACAGTGCTATGAAAAAGTATTTGCCCCCTTTCTAACTGGTTTTCGCCAGGCATAATGGGACCCATCTCGTCCAAAAAGTTGACTCAAGTTTGCCAAAAAGCACCTGGATGATCATCAAGACTCTTGGAAGAACGTTCTATGGACAGATGATTCAAAAGTATAACTTTTTGGACGACATGGTTCCAGTAATGCCTGGCGAAAACCAAACTCTGCATTCCACAGTAAGAACCTCATACCAAAGGTCAAGCATGGTGGTGGTGGTGTGATGGTTTGGGGATGCTTTGCTGCCTCAGGACCTGGACGACTTGCCTTAATAGAAGGAACCATGAATTCTGCTCTGTATCAGAGAATTCTACAGGAGAATGTCAGACCATCCGTCTGTGAGCTGAAGCTGAAGCGCAGCTGGGTCATGCAGCAAGACAATGATCCAAAACACACAATCAAGTCTACATGAAAATTGCTAAAAGGCAACAAATTGGAAGTTTTGGAATGGCCTAGTCAAAGTCCAGACCTAATCCCAATTGAGATGTTGTGGCAGGACTTGAAACGAGCAGTTAATGCTTGAAAACCCACACGTCACTGAGTTAAAGCAGTTCTGCATGGAAGAGTGGGCCAAAATTCCTCCACAGCGACGTGAGAAACTGATCAACAACTACAGGAAGCATTTGGTTGGAGTCATTGCAGCTAAAGGTGGCACAACCAGTTATTGAGTGTAAGGGGGCAATTACTTTTTCACACAGGGGAATTGGGTGTTGCATAACTTTGTTTATGAAATAAATTAAATAAATATGTAATTGTTGTGTTATTTGTTCACTTATGTTCCCTTTATCTAATATTAGGTTTTGGTTGAAGATCTGATAACATTCAGTATCACAAATATGCAAGAGTAGAGGAAGTTAGAAAGGGGGCAAATCCTTTTCCATAGCACTGTGTCCAGATGTCCATGCTTGGATCCTATATAGCAGGAGCAGGCAACTGGATTCAGCTGCGGGACGAATTTTGTCGGAATGGATGTCGGGGGACCGGAATTTTATGTCAATTGCAAATTGACCACAACTAAGCACCAAAAAAAGATTGTATTTGAAAATAACAATAATTTCATTCCTTGATTACATTGAGACACGATCACATCTCTTTTTTTATTTGCGGGGATACTGGGGAACAGATTCTCCCCCCCCCAAAAAAAACCCAAAACAACAACAACAGTATTATAAACATCACTTCATACTATACTGAACAAAACATTTCTTCCATGCCAAGATAATCCATCCACGTGACAGTTGTGGCATATCAAGAAGCTGATTAAACAGCATGATCATTACACAGGTGCACCTTGTGCTGGGTACAATAAAAGGCCACTCTAAAATGTTCAGTTTTGTCACACAACACAATGCCACAGATGTCTCAAGTTTTGAGGGAATTGCAATTGGCATGCTGACTGCAGGAATGTCCACCAGAGCCATTGCCAGAGAATTTAATGTTCATTTCTCTACCATAAGCCCCCTCCGATGTCGTTTTTGGCCTCCGCAGACCACGTGTAACCACGCCAGCCCACATCCGGCTTCTTCACCTGCGGGATCTTCTGAGACCAGCCAGCCAGCCAGCCAGCCAGCTGATGAAACTGTGAATGTGCACAACCGAAGAATTTCTGCATAGACTGTCAGAAACCGTCTCATGGAAGCGCATCTGCGTGCTCGTCGTCCTCACCAGGGTCTTGACCTGCCTGCAATTCGGCGTCGTAACCGACTTCAGTGGGTAAATGCTCACTGATCATATAATGAGTTATTCAGGATGCAGTTATTTGTAGATCAGTCAATCTGCTCAGTCGGTGATCAATGACTGAGAAGGATTGATGCTCTCAAAACACAGCCATGTCAGAGAGGAGAGAGTGATACCTGCTTTTTCTGTTACTCCTCTCTCATCCCCCTCTCCTTCTCCTCTGTTACTCCTCTCATCCCCCTCTCCCTCCTCTGTTACTCCTCTCTCATCTCCCTCTCCCTCCTCTGTTACTCCTCTCTCATCCCCCTCTCCCTCCTCTGTTACTCCTCTCTCATCCCCCTCTCCTCTGTTACTCCTCTCTCATCCCCCTCTCCTTCTCCTCTGTTACTCCTCTCTCATCCCCCTCTCTCTCTCTCCTCTGTTACTCCTCTCTCATCCCCCTCTCCCTCTCCTCTGTTACTCCTCTCCCTCTCCCTCTCCTCAGTTACTCCTCTCTCATCCCCCTCTCCTCTGTTACTCCTCTCTCATCCCCCTTCTCCCTATCTCTCTCACCTGTCGGGTGGTGCAGACGGGGGTAAAGGCGTTGGTTCCACAGGTGAAGATCCGCCTCCCAGTGATGAGCAGGACCCGAATGTAGTTCTGACACTCATCCTGTGGGGACGGGAACACAGGAGGTCAAAGGTCAAAGATGTCATAACATCACCATACAATGGTCTATGTTAATTTATTCCTGTACAAGGGTATTACAGCTTCTAGTACACTTCATTGAAGTTACTGGCCCCCTATCTAAATATCTCTTGTGAGGGCATCCTCTTTAATGTAGAACTCTACCATACGTCTGTCTTTCTCTATATAAATATATTTTGTGAGGGCAGCCCCTTTAATGTAGAACTCTACCAGTTGTCTGTCTTTCTCTATGTAAATATTCCAGAACTGCCAGACAGCTACAATACCTCTGTCTTTCCTTTGCTCTGACACGACCGCTTGGTGTCGTCATCTGGTCCCCATTCTACTGCCTAGAGAAGAAAATGACGCAGAAAGATGACATAAACGTGTGCACAATAACGTGGACAGAATGTGTAGATTGGATCCTTGCTAAATCAGACTTAGTATGGGATATGTACTGTATATACTATTATACATACACTGGCCAAATGTATGTGGACACCCCTTCAAATTAGTGGATTCGGCTATTTCAGCCACACCCGTTGATGACAGGTGTATAAAATTGAGCACACAGCCATGCAATCTCCATAGACAAACTGCCTCTGGAAGCAACGTCAGCACAATAACTATTTGTCGGGAGCTTCATCAAATGGGCGTCCATGGCCGAGCAGCCGCACACAAGCTTAAGATCACCATGTGCACGCCGCCATTGGACTCTGCAGCAGTGGAAACGCGTTCTCTGGAGTGATGAATCACGCTTCCGTCTGGCAGTCTGACGGACAAATCTGGGTTTGGCAGATGCCAGGAGAACGCTACCTACCTGAATGCATTATGCCAACTGTAAAGTTTGGTGGAGTAGGAATAATGTTCTGAGGCTGTTTTTCATGGTTCGGGCTAGGCCCCTTAGTTCCAGTGCAGGAAAATCTTAACGCTACAGCATTCAATGACATTCTAGACGATTCTGTGCTTCCAACTTTGTGGCAACAGTTTGGTGAAAGCCTGTTTCAGCATGACAATGCCCTGTGCACAAAGCGAGGTCCATACAGAAATGGTTTGTTGAGATCGGTGTGGAAGAACTTGACTGGCCTGCACGGAGCCCTGACCTCAACCCCATCAAACACCTTTGGGATGAATTGGAACGCCGACTGCGAGCCAGGCCTAATTGCCCAACATCAGTGCCTGACCTCCCTAATGCTCTTGTGGCTGAATGGAAGCAAGTCCCCACAGCAATGTTCCAACATCTAGTGGAAAGCCTTCCCAGAAAAGTGTAGGCTGTTATAGCAGCAAAGGGGGGGGGACCAACTCCATATTAATGTCCATGATTTTGGAATGAGATGTTTGACGAGCAGGTGTCCACATACTTTTGGCAATGTAGTGTATAATGCATGTATACTGTTAACTATGAATTGTTGTTTGCACACTTGCACAGCTAATGCAAGACATATGACGTTACATTTACATTTGACATTTTAGTCATTTAGCAGACGCTCTTATCCAGAGCGACTTACAGTTAGTGAGTGCATACATTTTTCATACTGGCCCCCCGTGGGAATCGAACCCACAACCCTGGCGTTGCAAGCGCCATGCTCTACCAACTGAGCTACACTGATTCCCCCATCTCAATCACTCCAGTCTAACCACCATGGCTACTCCCCCCAACTCAATCACAAGTGTCTAATCACCATGGCTACTCCCCCCAACTCAATCACAAGTGTCTAACCACCATGGCTACTCCCCCCTACTCAATCACTCCAGTCTAACCACCATGGCTACTCCCCCCTACTCAATCACTCCAGTCTAACCACCATGGCTACTCCCCCCTACTCAATCACTCCAGTCTAACCACCATGGCTACTCCCCCCAACTCAATCACAAGTGTCTAACCACCATGGCTACTCCCCCCAACTCAATCACTCCAGTCTAATCACCATGGCTACTCCCCCCAACTCAATCACTCCAGTCTAATCACCATGGCTACTCCCCCCAACTCAATCACTCCAGTCTAACCACCATGGCTACTCCCCCCAACTCAATCACGCCAGTCTAATCAACATGGCTACTCCCCCCAACTCAATCACGCCAGTCTAATCAACATGGCTACTCCCCCCAACTCAATCACGCCAGTCTAATCAACATGGCTACTCCCCCCAACTCAATCACGCCAGTCTAATCAACATGGCTACTCCCCCCAACTCAATCACAAGTGTCTAATCACCATGGCTACTCCCCCCAACTCAATCACAAGTGTCTAATCACCATGGCTACTCCCCCCAACTCAATCACGCCAGTCTAATCACCATGGCTACTCCCCCCAACTCAATCACAAGTGTCTAATCACCATGGCTACTCCCCCCAACTCAATCACAAGTGTCTAATCACCATGGCTACTCCCACCAACTCAATCACGCCAGTCTAATCACCATGGCTACAACCATTGGATCTTGACCACAGGGCAAAACAAAAACACGTCATCCAGCTAGCACAAAATGTTCTAACAACATTTGCACGTGGTTCCCCTATGGTTATTTTGCATATAACTTTCTAGGAACGTTGCAGAATAGTGTTTTGGGTTCAGTAAGTGACAAATGTCTGAGTAATCTGGCATAAGAATAGTATATGATTCAACTGTAATCTCTGTTCATACAATTTCATTGTGGTGAAGAAAGCTGAGTGATTGAAAAGCAGAATCAGAATTTTCAATAGAGCAGCACCTCATTTCTTGGGGACAAATGTTATTATAGTTCTGGTAAACTGTCTGAAACTGCAAATCAAGGTTTGTTTACACCGTAAATATCAGTGTAAACAAACGTAGTAAATACAATTTTGTGCACATCTGAAGGCCCAAAATTGCCCAAGACTGCAATTTAATTTAACTAAAATAGCTTATAAATAAATCGGTGTGTGTCCTACCATTACAATGCTGGCCTGCACAAACTATTTCCTGTTTCCTATAAAACCAATATATCTGTCAGACCCTCAAACTGAAGGGGAGTCCTTCCACTGACACACCTTACAGTCTACTGTAGCCTTTCACTGTGCTTTACTATGGAGCCACTGAAACCAGCCTCAGCCTTGTGAAAGCTCACTGCTAAACTCACTCCCACTCCCACCAAGTCTTTCCCTCAGTCACCCCTGACAACGGAGCTCCCAAATCTACTTCTAAAGATCAGCGTGAATGAATGACCAAACTGAAAACCCTTCCCTGTGTTTGCATAATGCCATTGTGTCCTCTGGTGCAGTGGTCGATTAAGGAGTTGGTTCTCAGAGGTGTCATTCATGGTTCGCTTGCTCTGATAGGCCGACCAGGGCCTCCAAAGTCACACATGTCCCTCCCTCCCCCAGCCTGCTCCTTGTCCGTTCATTCAGTGTAGCACTGATGAATGATATGAGACTTTTATTGAGACAGTCAGTGGCTTTATTGTTCGAGGACACTCCTTACGTACCTGGATGTATACTGTCTACATGCCCATTTTTTCACACCTTTTCATAGTTCAGTACTTTTTTAAGCCACGTTTAACATTTGGCGATAATGGTACAGATATAGGATCTTAATTTGAGCCAGTTTGCTACAGCAGGAAAAAAATCCTGCAGCAACAGGAAATTTGAATTATTATGTGGATTATAATTCATGCCCATTTTTGTAGCATATTAGCGTTTTTCATCATGAATCTTGTTCTGGAGGCATCGCTGCTGATTGGTCACTAGCTGGCACAGCCACAAAGTCATAAAATCAGATTTTAAACCTAACTCTTTCAAAGTGGGAAATTACAAACTTCAGAAGCCTTTTTAAACCTCAAATACACTACAAGTTCTCCTGCAAAAGGGTGATCAAATTAAGATCCTACATCTGTATATTGAAATTGTAAAATAGCCTTATATAATTTATTACATGTTATATGTAGTCATCCTTGAACTTCCAAATAAAATCATAGTCCCTTGTATCCATGGGTACAAATGGATCATAATTCGTAGGGAAAAAACGCTCCAATCATATCATTAAAGGAGAGAGGTTCTTTGTAATATTCACAGTATGTCCTTCAGTTGTATACTGATGAAAAGCAATTCATACAGTTAAGGACATATCAAGGAGCCATTGTAAGAGATATAATATATTTATAAAATCCCCAAGACAGACAGACAGACAGACAGACAGACGAATGGACAGGCAGACATTTATGCATTCTGCAGCACAGTGACAGTTCCAAAACAGCTTATTCCGATTGATTTTAGGGAGACATTTGATGGGTATTATCCCAAGAAAGCAATGACGTGACGACCCTCAGGACAAATCTGACTGAAAGTTCATGACTGACATCAAATTGATCAACAGCTCTATGGACATCTGTTTAGCAATGACAGAGTAGGGATCAGGGGAGGGAGAGGAGACAAGGGAGAGAGACAGAGAGAGAGACAGACAGACAGACAGACAGACAGACAGACAGACAGACAAGACACAGACAGACAGACAGAGATAAACAGAGATAAACAGAGAGATAAACAAAGAGATAATGTCACGTTCGTTGAGTACAGGATTGGACCAAGGTGCAGCATGGTATGCGTACATGTTCGTTTATAGAATAAACACAGAACAAAAGCAACGTGAAATTCTACAGGCTAACATCAAACAAGTCAAACACACAGAAACAAGATCCCACAACATAGGTAGGCAACATGGCTGCCTAAGTATGATCCCCAAATCAGAGACAACGATCGACAGCTGCCTCTGATTGGGAACCACACCCGGCCAACATAGAACTAGAATATCTAGATCATACACATAGAAATTCACACCCTGACCAAACCAACTAAAGAAAACCGGTCTCTCAAGGCCAGGGCGTGACAGATAAACAGACAGAGATTTATGTTTATTTATTTTCCCTTTTGTACTTTAACTATTTGCACAAAATATGACATTTGAAATGTCTTTATTATTTTGTAACATTTGTGAGTGTGATGTTTACTGTTCATTTTTGTATTGTTCATTTTACTTTTGTATATGAACTATTTCACTTGCGTTTCCCATGCCAATAAAGCCCTTGACAAAAATTGACAAAAAGGCCTGTGGTGTTGATGGTATCCTCAATGAAATGATAAAATATACAGACCACAAATTCCAATTGGCTATAAAACTCTTTAACATCATCCTTAGCTCTGGCATCTTCCCCAATATTTGGAACCAAGGACTGATCACCCCAATCCACAAAAGTGTAGACAAATTTGACCCCAATAACTACCGTGGGATACGCAAGGACAGCAACCTTGGGAAAATCATCTGCATTATCATTAACAGCAGACTAGTTCATTTCCTCAGTGAAAACAATGTACTGAGCAAATGTCAAATTGGCTTTTTACCAAATTACCATACGACAGACCACGTATTCACCCTGCACACCCTAATTGACAAACAAACAAACCAAAACAAAGGCAAAGTCTTCTCATGCTTTGTTGATTTCAAAAAAGCTTTTGACTCAATTTGGCATGAGGGTCTGCTATATAAATTGATGGAAAGTGGGGTTGGGGGGAAAACATACGACATTATAAAATCCATGTACACAAACAACAAGTGTGCGGTTGAAATTGGCAAAAAAACACACACATTTCTTTCCACAGGGCCGTGGGGTGAGACAGGGATGCAGTTTAAGCCCCACCCTCTTCAACAAATAAGTCATTTAGCAGACACTCTTATCCAGAGCGACTTACAAATTGGTGCATTCAACTTAGGATAGCCAGTGGGACAACCACCCCTTTATATATATATATATATATATATATATATATATATATATATATATATATATATATATATATATATATATATCACCGAATTGGCGAGGGCACTAGAACAGTCTGCAGCACCCGGCCTCACCCTACTAGAATCTGAAGTAAAATGTCTACTGTTTGCTGATGATCTGGTGCTTCTGTCACCAACCAAGGAGGGCCTACAGCAGCACCTAGATCTTCTGCACAGATTCTGTCAGACCTGGGCCCTGACAGTAAATCTCAGTAAGACAAAAATAATGGTGTTCCAAAAAAGGTCCAGTTGCCAGGACCACAAATACAAATTCCATCTAGACACCGTTGCCCTAGAGCACACAAAAAACTATACATACCTCAGCCTAAACATCAGTGCCACAGGTAACTTCCACAAAGCTGTGAACGATCTGAGAGACAAGGCAAGAAGGGCCTTCTATGCCATCAAAAGGAACATAAAATTTGACATACCAATTAGGATCTGGTAAAAAATACTTGAATCAGTTATAGAACCCATTGCCCTTTATGGTTGTGAGGTCTGGGGTCCGCTCACCAACCAATAATTCACAAAATGGGACAAACACCAAATTGAGACTCTGCATGCAGAATTCTGCAAAAATATCCTCTGTGTACAACGAAAAACATCAAATAATGCATGCAGAGCAGAATTAGGCCAATACCCGCTAATTATCAAAATCCAGAAAAGAGCCGTTAAATTCTATAACCACTTAAAAGGAAGCGATTCCCAAACCTTCCATAACAAAGCCATCACCTACAGAGAGATGAACTTGGAGAAGAGTCCCCTAAGTAAGCTGGTCATGGGGCTCTGTTCACAAACACAAACAGACCCCACAGAGCCCCAGGACAACAACAACAACACAATTAGACCCAACCAAATCATGAGAAAACAAAAAGAGAATTACTTGACACATTGGAAAGAATTAACAAAAAAACAGAGCAAACTAGAATGCTATTTGGCTCTAAACAGAGAGTACACAGTGGCAGAATACCTGACCACTGTGACTGACCCAAACTTAAGGAAAGCTTTGACTATGTACAGACTCAGTGAGCGTAGCCTTGCTATTGAGAAAGGCCGCCGTAGGCAGACCTGGCTCTCAAGAGAAGACAGGCTATGTGCACACTGCCCACAAAATGAGGTGGAAACTGAGCTGCACCTCCTGCCAAATGTATGACCATATTAGAGACACATATTTCCCTCAGATTACAGAGATCCACAAATAATTCGAAAACAAACCCAATTTTAATAAACTCCCTTATCTACTGGGTGAAAAACCACAGTGTGCCATCACAGCAGCGAGATGTGTGACCTGTTGCCACAAGAAAAGGACAACCAGTGAAGAACAAACACCACTGTAAATACAACCCATATTTATGTTTATTTATTTTCCCATTTGTACTTTAACTATTTGCACATTGTTACAACACTGTATATATACATAATATGACATTTGAAATGTCTTTATTCTTTTGGAACTTCTGAGTGTAATGTTTACTGTTAATATTTATTGTTTATTTCACTTTTGTTTACTATCTACTTCACTTGCTTTGGCAATGTTAACATGCGTTTCCCATGCCATTAAAGCCCTTAAATTGAAATTGAATTTGAATTGAGAGAGGGGGTGCAATTTGAGAGTGAGGCGGCAGAGTAAAGGTAGCTGGGTAGATCCCGTTCCTGTGTGATGTTACTGGTAAACACCAATCTGGCCCAGTAAACCCCCAGAGTGTTGACATTCCTGCCCCCGCTCCCCCGCTCCCCCGCTCCCCCGCTAGGCTAAGGAACGGCCCCTACTGGCCAACAGTTACTCTGATGTGTCTGGTCTCTTCTACCATTTCAACAAACTGTATCGTTGCCTAGCTACCATTTGGAAGAATGAAAACAGCCCTAAGTAATGTGGTATGAAATAATAGTGGGAGAATGGAGAGCTGTGAACTGCTTACCTGTAAGAGAGAAGCATTACTGAGACTCAGTCTGAAGAGGTGATTTCTGAAGATAGAAGAGACAGAGTTCTAACCAACATGATGGCATATTCTACGTTAGTAAAAAACAAGCAAAAGTCTGTTGTGTTGGATGTGTGTGTGTGTGTGTGTACATCTAAAAATAGGTGGTCTGTGTGTGTGTGTGTGTGTATGCTTGGGTTTGTGCGTGTGCGTGTATCTCACCTGGCTCCCACAATGAGCTGGTTTCTGGTCAGGTCAAGGATCAGCTGGGAAAAGTCCTTCACTCCGGGACGAGAGAATCCTGACATCCAGGGACTCAACGCTGAAAGGAGGAAGAGAAAGGGAGGAAGAGGAGGAGGAGTACGAGGAGGTAAAACAAGAGTGTGAACATCCAGTCAGTTTGGAAACCGACAGCAAACGGTCGCTGGCTCAGGCCTTGCTCTGACTGGGTTTTCACAGATGTGTGAAATGTCTCTCCCCTGACGCTTTACCTGGAATATAGGGATGAGCCTTTCACAGTGTGACCTACTGGTTTTTCATGAGGCATCAGTTCAAACCAGCTCCTGTATATCCATTATGACAGTAGCAGGCTAACACAGTAGCATGTTGACACATCTGTATCACATCAAGATCAGTGCGACTGTGAGAGCGGATGGCTCAAAACCAAAAGCCGTCAACCAGCAGATAATCTCTTCCTTGAGCCCTGTGCTGAAATGCATGCTGACCCTTACCAGAGGCTGAGCTAACGCTAGCCTGCTTCATTAGATGGAGAGAGAGAGAGAGAGAGAGAGAGAGAGAGAGAGGAGGAGGAGGAGGGGGGAGACAGAGAGAGACAGAGAGCGAGAGAGCGAGAGAGAGAGAGGGGGAGGGGAGGGGAGAGAGAGAGACAGAGAGAGAGGGGGGAGAGAGGGAGGGGGAAGACAGACAGAGAGAGAGAGAGAGAGAGAGAGAGAGAGAGAGAGAGAGAGAGAGAGGGGGGGGAGAGGGAGGGGGGAGACAGAGAGAGAGGTCTTTGGGGGGGGAGAAAAGAGAGATGTCTTTGGGGGAAGGAAGGATGTATCCAAAGCAATAAAGGCAGGGTTTGTTTTGGTGTCCTGATCTTAATGCAACCCGACACCCAGTCAAAACAGCCAAGGCTCAGGGCTCTGCACCAATCGAAAGACTGCTTGATGGGCAAATATAAACAGTTTAGCCTGGATGAGTCCAACTGGAGACTTTAATTTGAGGAGATAAAGAGACAAAACTTCAAAACAAATTGGAAAGTCAGAGAAGGCGAGCATGACGTTCTCCTACAGGCTACCCAAGCTAGGACGTGATATCAGCCTACACTAGATTCTTGCAATAAAGTTCAATATAAACTGGGTGATTCGAGCCCTGAATGCTGATTGGCTGACAGCTGTGGTATATCAGACCATATACCACGGATATGACAAAACATTTAATTTTACTGCTCTAATTATGTTATAATAGCAATAAGGCACCTCTGGGGTTTGTGGTATATTGCCAATATACCACGGCTAAGGGCTGTATCCAGGCACGTTGCGTTGTGCGTAAGAACATCCCTTAGCCGTGGTATATTGGCCATATACCACACCTCCTTGGGCCTTATTGCTTAAATATACTGTATCTCAGCAACAGCTTAATATATAGATCATTTCTACAGAGGACAGGTGATGTTAAGTGTATTTCAAAATCATAATACTGTAACATAAAAAAAGCAGCAGCCATTGAGATAGTATTGTAAACCGTGAAACTCCACACCACTCCGCTAACACAGACAGACTGTTAATCAGAACCACTATTTGTCACGATCGTCAGGGAGAGACCAATGCGCAGCGTGTTGAACGAACATACTTTAATTAGTTAAAGTGTCAAACAAAATACAAAACAAGAAACGACTCGTGAAGTCCACGGTGACAATGACCGAACACGGAACAAAAACCCACAAACACAAAGTGAAAAACAGACAGTTAAATATGGCTCCCAATCAGAGACAACCAGCCAACAGCTGACACTCGTTGCCTCTGATTGGGAGTCACTAAGGCAAACATAGAAAACGACAAACTAGAACCCCCAACATAGAAATAAACCACATAGAATGAACACACCCTGGCTCAACATATAGAGTCCCAGAGCCAGGGTGTGACACTATTATCTTAAACCTCACACTGTTAAAACAGACCTCTGGTTCTTTGTCCATAAAATAACCTTAAATGCTCCCTCTGGGTAGGAATAATGACTTGCCGTCTATCTCGTTAAAAATTAGAAATTGTATCCTGCATAAAGGTTAGTCCCACTGAGATCTTTCAATGAAGGCGATATTAAAAATGAAAAATGGCACACAACTTCTGACGGCATTCGTATCACACCATAAACATCCACAACACAGCAGCAGTAAATCCTTCTGAATGCAGATCTTATTATTGCTGCTTTGAGCTCTTTACAAAATGTCTGACCTTGTTATCACAAACACAACATTTGTGTAGTAGTGACCATTACAATACAGGTCAAAACATGCAGTGCCTACAGTTGTATTCTCTAGTGGATAGATTAAATGTATAAATATATTGAATACTTACATTTCTCATAGGGAAATGTACAGCAACATACAGGCATGCTTGATACAATGTCACCTGGATCTGAATGGCTTCAGTCAATATCAATGTTTGTCTACAGCAGGGATGAGCAACTGTTGGCCCCCCTTTTGTAGGCCTGCGATCAACTCCACCCCCAAAATATATATCAGTCACTGACAGGCCGTGTCAGCTAACATTTTTTATATTGGTAAGTTAGTCTATCCAGCTATCTAAACTTGTAGTAATCATGGTGAAATTACCGACCGGGGGCCCCAATTGATTTTGTTAGTCACTCTTACTCAGATATCATATTAAAAATCTCCACCCCATGGTAAAATCTGTAGAATTGCAGGAAATTACTCGAAAATGTCAAATTCTTCTCGTCGCAGTCATATGGGGAGAAAACAAAATGTAACTTAAGAAAATTTCAAACAACAAAATGTCACTTAGGGCCCTCAAAAGTAACTGCGAGCCACTGCGGCCCCTCATGATGAGTTCAAATCTTTTGTGGCCCCCACCCACATCAAAGGTGGCCATCCGGCCTCCATTAAGACAACAATAGCAGACAGCCCTATTCCCTGAGGTCCATAGTGATGGCAGTCTCAGCCACATTGGACCAGCATATGTGAGAAGTGTGCCAAGTGTCTGATGATTGACAGTTGAGCCATCTGACAGTCATCTCCCCCCTCTCTCAGAAACTACACCCCTGAGAGGTGGCGCATCCTGGCAAAGGACAGACAAGTTCTAACAGACGTGGAAATTCTCTCTCTCTCTCTCTCTCTCTCTCTCTCTCTCTCTCTCTCTCTCTCTCTCTCTCTCTCTCTCTCTCTCTCTCTCTCTCTCTCTCTCTCTCTCTCTCTCTCTCTCTCTCTCTCTCTCTCTCTCTCTCTCTCTCTCTCTCTCTCTCTCTCTCTCTCTCTCTCTCTCTCTCTCTCTCTCTCTCTCTCTCTCTCTCTCTCTCTCTCTCTCTCTCTCTCTCTCTCTCTCTCTCTCTCTCTCTCTCTCTCTCTCTCTCTCTCTCTCTCTCTCTCTCTCTCTCTCTCTCTCTCTCTCTCTCTCTCTCTCTCTCTCTTTCTCTTTTTTTTCTCTCTCTCTCTCTCTCTCTCTCTCTCTCTCTCTCTCTCTCTCTCTCTCTCTCTCTCTCTCTCTCTCTCTCTCTCTCTCTCTCAGTGTGGAGGGGAGGAGTGAGGGAGAGTTTTTTGGGATGTAAGAGAGAAAGAATAGATAGCTCTCTAAAAGGGAAAAGGCTCCAGAAATGAGAGGAGTCAAATTATCTACAATCAAAAATGTTGCTGTCCTTTTGGTTTCTCTTGGGCCAGACCCCTATAGCTAGCTTTACGGGCAGAGGCGTGATTGAAAAGGATGAGGCTGCAGAATCCTCAGAGGAGATAGCAGTGAATAGCAGACCATTGTGAAACGTCTCATTGGAATGATTATGCTAGTGAATGCTGCAAGGAGTAGATTTACTAAATGGTATTGGAAATCTTTTAAATACTTTAGCTATGCTTGATTGAGTTGCCTGGCGCAGTGGAACCAATTGTATACTCTCAAAAATGCAAACCCCAACTATCTGGCACAACAGGCAGACTCAAGCAAATGCTCAAAGTACCTTATGTGCTCACCTTTGTATGGGACGATGGGATGAACTTTCCTGGTACACTCTGGTGGGGGCGGGGACGGGCTCTCAAAGTTGACCAATGACTGCTGGCATAGACAGAGTGGCAGGCAGAGGAGCAGCAGTAGACCAACGGGAGGAAGGGACACAACCTCCAGCAGAGACGTCACCATGGTTACGGGGCCAACCACACCCACCATACCTCTAACTGGTCCTCACAGGACACACCTGAGGGAGAAAGGACAGAGCGGTCAGTCAAACATACACATGGCCAATGACGACTGGTTGCAACATACATACAGACATCCAATCACCGCTTAGACAGTAAAGTGCAGCGAAAGACACCTAGAGCAACAATGCCTTCTGTATAAAATGTATTTGAGCTTTTTGATATTTTTACTCCATGAAAGATATCGGATATAAACGTACAAAGAGCAGCGTGTCAACTGAACACCACAAACCATAGATAATATAATGTTCTCTATCTCTATGCCAGATTAGCATTCCTGACCTCTGGGCCTTGTACTTTTGACCATTTTATGGGCTGGCCGGTTGACACCTGTCTAGTGTGCTGACATTGTGCAGAGCTGGAGTGAGTGGCCACCAAAGCTGACCCAGATGACCTTAGCGGGGTCAAAGGTTATAGCAACGCAACAGTAATTGAGCTACTCCCCCTATCCCAAACCCCCAGACGCAAACTTATCCTGTCATTACTGATAATCACACACATTCATTCAAATGAAGCTAGACATGCAGGGGTTGAGGAAACTGTGTGAGGTATGAAGCTAGACATGCAGGAGTTGAGGAAACGGTGTGTGGTATGAAGCTAGACATGCAGGGGTTGAGGAAACAGTGTGTGGTATGAAGCTAGACATGCAGGGGTTGAGGAAACGGTGTGTGGTATGAAGCTAGACATGCAGGGGTTGAGGAAACGGTGTGAGGTCCACCTCCATCCCCTTTAAGAACACATGGAGGAGCGACAGTGTTCCTAGCAGATAGAATAAGAGAACAATGGCCTATTTTCATAGAATAGAATAGATAAGAATATTATAGAATAGAATAGTTTAGTATAGATAAGAATATTATAGAATATTATAGAATAGAATAGTTTAGTATAGAATAGTATAGAATAGAATAGTTTAGTATAGAATAGTATAGAATAAAATAGAATAGTTTAGTATAGAATAGCTTAGTATAGAATAGTTTAGTATAGAATAGTTTAGTATAGTATATAATCGTTTAGTATAGAATTGTATAGAATAGCTTAGCATAGAATAGCACAGTATAGAATAGTTTAGTATAGAATAGTATAGAATAAAATAGAATAGTTTAGTATAGAATAGCATAGTATAGAATAGTTTAGTATAGAATAGTTTAGTATAGAATAGTATAGAATAAAATAATTTAGTAAAGAATAGTTTAGTATAGTATATCATCGTTTAGTATAGAATAAAATAATTTAGTATAGAATAGTTTAGTATAGTATATAATCGTTTAGTATAGAATAGAAAAGAATAGTTTAGTATAGAATAGTATAGAATATAATATAATAGTTTAGTATAGAATAGCATAGTATAGAATAGTTTAGTATATAATTGTTTAGTATAGAATAGTATAGTATAGTATAGAATAGTATAGTATAGTATAGTATAGTATAGTTTAGTATAGAATAGTTTAGTATAGAATAGTATAGAATATAATAAAATAGAATAGTGTATATTAGTCTATCAGAGACTGACATTCTTCTTCTGTTTTGCTCCCAACACCCCCAAGACAGACAGACAGACATTTACACTACATCTGTTACTGTAAACTTCTGGTGTAGTTATTCAACCGTGTGTCTCTCTTGCACGTTGTGGGCACAGATGTGGAACCATCAGTCCTCTTTAAAGATCTAGAGCAAGTGAAGGGAAAAGGAAGCGTGAAGCGTAAGTTGCTGCAGTCCTAAACATCTGGCCCTAGCTAGCTGCTCACAGCAGCCCCGGAGACCACTGGAGTTGGCAACTTGGCACCAAGTCCAGTCTAAAACCATCTGGGTGCCTAATGCCCCGCTATCACCATGGGCAACAGCAGAAGCTGGCACACACACTGTACTGTACATCACAGAGGAAAACACACACACACAATCACGCTTGCACGTACACACGCACATCCAATGAACATGCACACATGCAAGTGGACACACACACAGCTGGCAGGCAGGCATGCTCCTTCTCACTCTCCCTCTCTCTCTAATGTCCTTGTTGTAGAGCTGAAGGAGAGTTTTTAACAAAGTGAAGTTGATCATTAATGTTGGCAGTGAACCATAAGAGGCGTTCAGCCACGACTTTAATGAGTTGGTGTTTGGGGGCCAAGCAGCTGCCAGGGGTGTGTGTGTCAGGTATCTTGGATGAGAGAAGGGAGGGTATATATATATATATATATATAAATAAGAGAGAGAGAGAGAGAGAGAGAGAGAGAGAGAGAGAGAGAGAGAGAGAGAGAGAGAGAGAGAGAGAGAGAGAGAGAGAGAGAGAGAGAGAGAGAGAGAATTGCAGTAGTTCAGAGCTCATGATTGACTTCAGACATGGGAGAGTAGGGGCTGGTCCAGACAGTCAGGGCAGCATGGGGGCTGGTCTGCCCTGTAGCCTGGGGGGTTTCTGAGGCAGACATGGCCCTGATAAGGGGGGGTCTGTAGCTGTAGCCCTAACACACACACACACACACACTCCCCTCCACCTCTTCTAATTAGCATTACCCGTTCTCATCTGGGCTACCTCAGACAGTCCTCCTATGCTGTCTCATCCTCCCTCCTCTCTCTCCAGACCCCCTAAAGTCAGGTCTGTATTGACCATGTCTAATCCACCTCAATGGCCCAGACCCACCAAATCCCTCTAAAGCCTACTCCCAAACCAGGGGTGGCATCTCTAGAGCCCTTCTATGATCCAGCTCCATTCAGATATGAGCCTTAACCAAAGAGAGGAAGAGAGAGTGAAAGAGACAGGCGAGGGAGGGAGGGGAATATATAAAAGAAGAACGCAGAGAACTATGCGTTATAAAAGCACATAAAGGTCCTTTATACGGATGCCAAATCCTTTTATGGAAGTATCAAATGTGATCATCTGTGAAAGATGAAACAGTCTAACTACTGGGTAGAGCGAGAGATGATGTGTCAACCGTGGTGACAACCCCCCTGGGAAGATGGAAGGCCTGGATAGACCGCTGCGTTGGTGGCCTGTCTGGGACAGCCGTGGGGTTACAGTACTGTATATACTATATGGAACAATGAGGATGTGCTGCTAACAGTGACTTAATGACCAGATGGTCAACAAACAACATCTTTGAAGTCAACGCTTAATGAAGGCTTTGTAAACCCTTTATAAGGCCTTCGTAGATGCTTCACAAGTGATTTATAAGCAAAGTCATACTATATAACAGTTGTTGAGGCTATATCTGGAGATGTGGCATAACCTTTTTATCATCCTTTACATAGCATTTACTTATGAATGATCTGTGAAGCATTTGTGAAGGTCTTAAAAAGGGTTTTAAATTGGTTGTTTGGTTAAAGTGGGACCAAAACCTTTACATGGAATGATACTGAACTGTCTTTGGAGAGTGAGCAAAGCAAGTCATGACAGACAGACTCTATCCCCCCTTACTCTCACAACCATGAGATGTTTCAAGTAGACAAGGAAAAGTCTTGGCAAACTGAGAACCAATCAAACTTTACTTTACATGTTTTTGGCCAATGAAAGTCTAGACACAACAACTACTACACCATACTGTCAGTTCCTAGAAATGTGCCTTGATAAAGGTTTCATAGTGTCAACTATTTCACTTATGGCTAATTCTCAGAGAAGTATTCCTTCTATCAATCTATTATTAACATCGTAACTACATTAGGGGTTGGTTGTCCAGGGGTTTCAGCAAACTCTGAACAAATGCCTCGTTTGGGAAATGAAATGTTGGTTTTATGGACAAAACAGAAAGGAATTAATAGGATTTGGAGAGCAACAAATATCTAGGAACTAGAGTTAACTTCGAAGAAAAAGTATTAATATGAAATTACACCACAATATACACCATTATGCTGCTACCTGTTGGCCAGGGCTCCCTTGAAAAAGAGATTCCTATCGCAATGGTAAATAAATAAATACAATGCACTTCTCATAATGAAAACTCTTTATGAGACCAAATCATCACCAAATCTTCTCATAATCTCTTCCCAAACTCTTCCCAGTTTTCCTGAATGTTTGCAAAAAATAATTCACTCCATGTAATCTCAGAAAGGAGAACGCACACGTGCGGACAAAGTCCCAGTCCAGGCTCCAGTGGCCTGTTACTAACAACTCCTTCCAACTAACAATGTTTCCCTGTAAATCACCAGTGTGTGTGGATTCAGGAAGTCTTTATTGATTTCCTGCCCTGACCTGTTGTGTTCTGTTGTTCCCTCTAATGCTGTAGCTAAACACAGGCCTGTGAAGTCTCGCCTCACACTCACTCTGTCCCGGCTAAATGGCTCCTACTACTGGCAGGCAACCACAACTAGTCCCTGTTTTAACTCAACCTAACATTCTACATGCTGGCAAGGCGTCTGTTTAAAACCACATAAACAAGGTTACTTTGCGTGAGTGGAGTAGGATAATTTATTTAAATTTTTCCTTAAGAAGGCAGGGAGCCTTGTCTATGCAGGACAGGGAGGACAGAGTACCCTTTCCATATCCATACCATTACTATCAAGCTACATCTTCAAGACACACATTGTCATGACCAACAATGAGATGAATCAGTGAGATATTCTTTGAATGAATTATATACTGTACTGTATATGATAGGGCTAAGACTGTGAATGTTGTATCAGACAGTATACAATCCTGGATGCTGATTGGTTAAAACCGCATTCCAGCCGGTGTCTATTCCACAAGTTACCACCGGCTAAGGCTATGACGTTCAAATGCCTATTTACTCTGTTCCATCTGAATCCACTGTCTCATCAGACCAGCCAGGCAATTTATATACTAGATCTACACTGTAAAAAGCATCTAGACATTATCTCATATTTATTTTAGGCTAGAGTTTGGTTTTCAACGGCGGAGATTTGTATAAACCTTGCTGTATGTCTCTCTGACATTTGCAACATTGTTTCAATATTGAAATTAGATCTCCAGCTGTCCTACGGTAATGAATATGTCGGGAGTCGGGACGAGACAGACAGGCTGGCAGCTTTTCTCAGCCAGTCGAAATCATGAATCAAGCATAATTTTTATGGCTATACAGTGCCTTCAGAAATTATTCAGACCCCTTTACTTTTTCCACATTTTGTTATGTTACAGCCTTATTCTAAAATTGATTTTTTTTAATAATCCCCTCATCAATCTACACACCCCATAATGACACATTTTTGCTAATTTATCATTTAAAAAACCCGGAAATATCACATTTACATAAGTATTCAGACCATTTACTCAGTACTTGGTTGAAGCACCTTTGGCAGCGACGACAGCCTTGAGTCTTCTTGGCTATGACGCTACAAGCTTGGCTCACCTGTATTTGGGGAGTTTCTCCCATTCTTCTCTGCAGATCCTCTCAAGCTCTGTCAGGTTAGATGGAGAGCATTGCTGCACAGCTATTTTCAGGTCTCTTCAGAGATGTTCGATCGGGTTCAAGTCCAGGCTCTGGCTGGGCCACGCAAGGACATTCATGCTGCCACCGCCATGCTTCACCGTAGGGATGGTGCCAGGTTTCTTCCAGACGTGACGCTTGGTATTCAGGCCAAAGAGTTCAATCTTGGTTTCATCAGACCAGAGAATCTTGTTCCTCATGGTCTGAGAGTCTTTAGGTGCCTTTTGGCAAACTCCAAGCGGGCTGTCATGTGCCTTTTACTGAGGAGTGGCTTCCGTCTGGCCACGCTACCATAACGGCCTGATTGGTGGAGTGCTGCAGAGATGGTTGTCCTTCTGGAAATTCTAAAAACCTGTTTTCGCTTTGTCATTATGGGGTATAGTGTGTAGATTGCTGAGGATTTTTTAAAATGTAATCCATTTTAGAATAAGGCTGTAACGTATATTTCTTTTGAAAAAGTCAAGGGGTCTGAATACTTTCCCAAGGCACTGTATACAAAGAAATGCCAATAGAAAACACGAAATGCGGTTAGTTTGCCATCATTCCAGCTTCAGTTTGAAGTGATTGTGTTAGCTGTGTAGTTGGCTAGCTCCTCTGAACAGTGTCCTGGTGAGTGAGCACATTTTCTATGCCAGGGGAAATTGTGCCTCATTAGCTCATTGTTATGGATGTATCCCAAAACAATCCCTAGACAACAGCTTAAACAAACGCAAATGCAGCTAATTTGCTATTATTCTGGCTGCACTGTTTGACGTGACTGTATTCGCCAAAGTTGCTAGCAAGCAAGGGATAAGAACATTGCCAGCCATCATGGCAAAATAACATTTAGAATGAACAACTCCATAGATTTAGAACAAAGAAACTTAACGACTGGATCTGGCAACCCAACCGATAGTACGAACAACCAGCCGGCTTGGGTAGAAACCCTAGATTTGTGTCGTGACTATATCTCATGGAAGGATCAAATAGTATGAATAAATTCATCAAAATAATGTTTTTAATTAAAATATGTCAATCATTATTTGAATATGTTGGTAACCCGTTGTATAAAAGTGATAATGCCCTCGAAGCCGGTGTTTGGAGGATATATTGGCACAACTTCGTCTCGGGCCTAACAACAGCCAATATATCCTCCAAAACACCGGCTTCTCTGGCATTATCACTTAATTATGTCATATCTCATCTGGGACAGTATGCCACATCAATAGTACATTTAAGTGTTTCAAAATATCGAGGAACAACAGCCAAAAGCAACGTACAGATATAAGATCTCAATTTGACCACTTTCTCACAGCAGGAAAATATTGATGAAGCAACAGGGTGATCAAATAAAGATCCTACATCTATACATGCCTCGCCTCCCATCCAAGCCTTTATGTACCTTCCACGAAAACCAACAATACAGCAAAACAGCATGATCACTTTGATCTTTTTGACTTCTAAAAGCTTGATGCAAGTCTCCATCTACTCAGTGCTTCAGAGTGGTACAGCTGAGCCTGGATAATGGTCCCTGTCTCCCTGAGTCCCTGGTCCCTGCCTCCCGGAGTCCCTGGACCCTGTCTCCCTGAGTCCCTGCTTCCCTAAGTCCCTGCATCCCTGGTCCCCGTCTCCCTGGTCCCCGTCTCCCTGGTCCCCGTCTCCCTGGTCCCCGTCTCCCTGGTCCCCGTCTCCGTCTCCCTGGTCCCCGTCTCCCTGGTCCCTGTCTCCCTGGTCCCCGAGTCACTCAGCTAATGGGTGCTATCAGGCAGAAGAGAGAACATTCAGCCCAGGATTCAGACTGACACCTTCCTACGGTGGATGCGTCCCAAAGGGCACCCTGACCCAAGATCAGTGTCTAATGTCAACCTCACCCTACAAATCAAATCAAATGTTATTTGTCACATGCGCCAAATACAACAGGTGTAGACCTCACTGTGAAATGCTTACTTACAAGCCCTTAACCAACAATGCAGTTCAAGAAATAGAGTTAAGAAAATATTTACTAAATAAACTAAAGTAAAAAATAAAATAAAATGTAACACAAAATTACATAACAATAACGAGGCTATATACAGGGGGTACCGGTACCGGGTCAATGTGCGGGGGTATAGGTTAGTTGAGGTAATATGTACATGTTGGTAGGAGTAAAGTGACTATGCATAGATAATAAACAGAGAGTAGCAGCAGTATAAAAACACTGGGGGTCAATGTAAATAGTCCCCGTGGCCATTTGATTAATTGTTCAGCAGTCATATGGCTTGGGGGTAGAAGCTGTTAAGGAGCCTTCTGGACCTAGACTTGGCGCTCCGGTACCGCTTGCCGTGTGGTAGCAGAGAGAACAGTCTATGACTTGGGTGACTGGAGTCTTTGAAATGTTTTGGCCCTTCCTCTGACACCGCCTAGTACAGTAAGGGAAAAAAGTATTTGATCCCCTGCTGATTCTGTACTTTTGCCCACTGACAAAGATATGATCAGTCTATAATTTTAATGGTAGGTTTATTTGAACAGTGAGAGACAGAATAACAACAACAAAATCCAGAAAAACGCATGTCAAAAATGTTATTAATTGATTTGCATTTTAATGAGGGAAATAAGTATTTGACCCCTCTGCAAAACATGACTTAGTACTTGGTGGAAAAACCCTTGTCGGCAATCACAGAGGTCAGACGTTTCCTGTAGTTGGCCACCAGGTTTGCACAGATCTCAGGAGGGATTTTGTCCCACTCCTCTTTGCAGATCTTCTCCAAGTCATTAAGGTTTCGAGGCTGACGTTTGGCAAATCGAACTTTCAGCTCCCTCTACATATTTTCTATGGGATTAAGGTCTGGAGACTGGCTAGGCCACTCCAGGACCTTAATGTGCTTCTTCTTGAGCCACTCCTTTGTTGCCTTGGCCGTGTGTTTTGGGTCATTGTCATGCTGGAATACCCACCTACGACCCATTTTCAATGCCCTGGCTAAGGGAAGGAGGTTCTCACCCAAGATTTGACGGTACATGGCCCCGTCCATTGTCAATTTGATGCGGTGAAGTTGTCCTGTCCCCTTAGCAGAAAAACACCCCCAAAGCATAATGTTTCCACCTCCATGTTTGACGGTGGGGATGGTGTTCTTGGGGTTATAGGCAGCATTCCTCCTCCTTCAAACACGGCGAGTTGAGTTGATGCCAAAGAGCTCCATTTTGGTCTCATCTGACCACAACACTTTCACCCAGTTCTCCTCTGAATCATTCAGATGTTCATTGGCAAACTTCAGACTGGCCTGTATATGTGCTTTCTTGAGCAGGGGGACCTTGCGGGCGCTGCAGGATTTCAGTCCTTCACGGCGTAGTGTGTTACCAATTGTTTTCTTGGTGACTATGGTCCCAGCTGCCTTGAGATCATTGACAAGATCCTCCCGTGTAGTTCTGGGCTGATTCCTCACCGTTCTCATGATCATTGCAACTCCACGAGGTGAGATCTTGCATGGAGCCCCAGGCCGAGGGAGATTGACAGTTCTTTTGTGTTTCTTCCATTTGCAAATAATCGCACCAACTGTTGTCACCACCTCACCAAGCTGCTTGGCGATGGTCTTGTAGCCCATTCCAGCCTTGTGTAGGTCTACAATCTTGTCCCTGACATCCTTGGAGAGCTCTTTGGTCTTGGCCATGGTGGGGAGTTTGGAATCTGATTGATTGATTGCTTCTGTGGACAGGTGTCTTTTATACAGGTAACAAACTGAGATTAGGAGCACTCCCTTTAAGAGTGTGCTCCTAATCTCAGCTTGTTACCTGTATAAAATACACCCGGGAGCCAGAAATCTTTCTGATTGAGAGGGGGTCAAATATTTATTTCCCTCATTAAAATGCAAATCAATTAATAAAATTTTTGACATGCGTTTTTCTGGATTTTTGTTGTTGTTATTCTCTCTCACTGTTCAAATAAACCTACCATTCAAATTATAGACTGATAATTTCTTTGTCAGTGGGCAAACATACAAAACCAGCAGGGGATCAAATACTTTTTGCCCTCACTGTATATAGGTCCTGGATGGCAGGAAGCTTGGCCCCAGTGATGTATCGGGCCGTACGCACTACCCTCTGAAGCACCTTACGGTCGGATGCCGAGCAGTTGCCATACCACGCGGTGATGCAACCAGTCAGGATGCTCTCAATGGTGCAGCTGTATAACTTTTTGAGGATCTGGGGACCCATGCCAAATCTTTTCAGTCTCTTGAGGGGGAAAAGGTGTTGTCATGCCCTCTTCACGACTGTCTTGGTGTGTTTGGACCATGATAGTTTGTTGGTGATGTGGACACCAAGGAACTTGAAACTCTCAACCCGCTCCACTACAGCCTCGTTGATGTGAATGGCGTGTTCGGCCCTCCTTTTCCTGTAGTCCACAATCATCTCCTTTGTCTTGCTCACATTGAGGGAGAGGTTGTTGTCCTGGCACCACACTGCCAGGTCTCTGACCTCCTCCCTATAGGCTGTCTCATCGTTGTCGGTGATCAGGCCTACCACTGTTGTGTCGTCAGCAAACTTAATGATGGTGTTGGAGTCGTGCTTGGCCACGCAGTCGTGGGTAAACAGGGAGTACAGGAGGGGACTAAGCACGCACCCCTGAGGAGCCCTGGTGTTGAGGATCAGCGTGGCAGATGTGTTGTTGCCTACCATTACCACCTTGGGGCGGCCCGTCAGGAAGGCCAGGCTCCAGTTGCAGAGGGAGGTGTTTAGTCCCAGGATCCTTAGCTTTGTGATGAGCTTTGAGGGCACTATGGTGTTGAATGGTGAGCTGTAGTCAATGAATAGCATTCTCACGTAGGTGTTCCTCTTGTCCAGGTGGGAAAGGGCAGTGTGGAGTGCAATAGAGATTGCATCATCTGTGGATCTGTTGGGGCGGTATGCAAATTGGAGTGGGTCTAGGGTTTCTGGGATAATGGTGTTGATGTGAGCCATGACCAGCCTTTCAAAGTACTTCATGGCTACAGACGTCAGTGCTACGGGTCGGTAGTCATTTAGGCAGGTTATCTTAGTGTCCTCGGGCACGGGGACTATGGTGGTCTGCTTGAAACATGTTGGTATTACAGACTCAGTCAGGGACCTGTTGAAAAAGTCAGTGAAGACACTTGCCAGTTGGTGCACGCATGCTCTGAGTACACGCCCTGGTAATCCATCTGGCCCTGCGGCCTTGTGAATGTTGACCTGTTTAAAGGTCTTGCTCACATCGGCTACGGAGAGCGTGATCACACAGTCATCCGGAACAGCTGGTGCTCTCATGCATGCTTCAGTGTTGCTTGCCTCGAAGCGAGCATAAAAAGGCATTTAGCTCGTCTGTTAGGCTCACGTCACTGGGCAGCTCGCGGCTGGGTTTCCCTTTGTAGTCCATAATAGTTTGCAAGCCCTGCTACATCCGACGAGTGTCAGAGCCGGTGTAGTAGGATTCAATCTTAGTCCTGTATTGACGCTTTGCCTGTTTGATGGTTCGTCTGAGGGCATAGCGGGATTTCTTATAAGCGTCCGGATTAGTTTCCCGCTCCTTGAAAGCAGCAGCTCTAGCCTTTAGCTCGGTGCGGATGTTGCCTGTTATCCATGGCTTCTGGTTAGGGATATGTACGTACGGTCACTGTGGGGATGACGTCGTCGATGCACTCATTGATGAAGCCGGTGACTGAGGTGGTATACTTCTCAATGCCATTGGATGAAACACGGAACATATTCCAGTCTGTGCTAGCAAAACAGTCCTGTAGCGTAGCATCCGCGTCATCTGACCACTTCTGTATTGAGCGAGTCACTGGTACTACCTGCTTTAGTTTTTGCTTGTAAGCAGGACAAGGAGGATAGAATTATGGTCAGATTTGTACGCGTCTCTGTGTGTGGAGTAAAGGTGGTCTTGAGGTTTTTTTCCTCTGGTTGCACGTGACATGCTGGTAGAAATTAGGTAAAACAGATTTACATTCGCCTGGATTAAAGTCCCTGGCCACTAGGAGCACCGCTTCTGGATGTGCATTTTCTTGGTTGCTTATGGACATATACAGCTCGTTGAGTGAGGTCTTAGTGCCAGCGTCGGTTTGTGGTGGTAAATAGATGGCTACAAATAATATAGATGAGAACTCTCTTGGTAGATAGTGTGGCATACAGCTTATCATGAGGTACTCTACCTCAGGCAAGCAATACCTCAAGACTTCTTTAATATTAGACATTGCGCACCAGCAGTTATTGACAAATAGACACACACACACACACCGGCCCTCGTCTTACCAGACGTAGCTACTCTGTCCTGCCGATGCACGGAAAACCCAGCCAGCTCTATATTATCTGTGTCGTCGTTCAGCCACGACTCGGTGAAACATAAGCTATTACAGTTTTTAATGTCCCGTTGCTAGGATAGTCTCGACCGTAGATCATCGAGTTTGTTTTCCAGTGATTGCACGTTGGCCAATAGAACCGATGGTAGTGGCGATTTACTCACTCGCCTCTGAATCCTCACAAGGCACCCCGACCTTCTCCTTCTGTATCTCCGCCTTTTCTTCACGCGAATGAAAGGGATTTGGGCCTGGTTTCCAGAAAGATGTATATCTGACTCATTAAATAAAAAATATTGGTCCAGTTCGAGGTGAATAATCCCTGTTCTGATGTCCAGAAGCTCTTTTCGGTCATAAGAGACGGTAGCAACAACATTATGTACAAAATAAGTTACAAACAATGCGAAAAAACTAACAAAATAGCACAGTTTGTTAGGAGCCCGTAAAACGGCAGCCATCCCCTCCGGCGCCATTACATTGGCTACAGTGTGAGAGGCAGGTAATTGTGTGGGTAGGTCTGTTCAGTTGTTTCGTCACTGTGCCCCTTCTCCAACAGAGAGAATGAACTGGACTATGGAGGCCGAAGGCCCTGGCTGCAACCTGCTGGCTGCTCAGCGGTTGTGAACTTGTGATGATTAATGAACCAACTAACGCTGCCATACAATTGCTGAACTTGCCTTTGTTGCTAGAAGTAGCTCTGGCTGTGAGAGGGGGAAGAGAGAGAGAGACAGACAGAGGCACAGAGGGGAAGAGAGAGGCAGACCCAGGCGAGGCCCAATGTTCCGACCGCTTTGTTTGTCGACTTGAATAGGTGAACAGGTGTCAGCTCCCTCCAGTTTTTTTGTACTGAACTACAGTTCATTTTGACGTCAACTTCCTGACACGTAAACGGCAGAGTTACAAGGGGACTTATGCTGGGTAATTGGGTAGTAGATTGACAGGGGTTTCGCCCCAATCAGACCTGGGTTCAAATCGTGTTTGTTTTCTTTCAAATGCTGTAAGGGTTTGATTGAGCCTGCCTGGAGATGCCAGATGGATGGGGTTTGCAGTTTGCTCTTTTGGGACTATTTTGTTAGTTACATTGCGCCAGGCAAGCTCAATCAAGCACAGCTAAAGTATTTGAAAGAAAACAAATACTATTTGAAGCCAGGTCTGTTGCCGATCCAAAGCATTCACACAAACACACACACACACACACCGTGACAAACACAGTGCTTTACATTATGATAGTGTGTGACAGCTCTGAGGGTGCCTCTGTGTTTCCCACACTCCCCAGGGAGAACCCCACGCTCCTGGAGAAGGACTGTACTACGTGGCTGTGTACCCCACCAGACATGCCACCAGGGGTCTTTTCACAGTCCCCAGGCCCAGAACAAATTCAAGGAAACGTAAAGTATTATACAGAGCCATGAGCGCATGGAACTCCCTTCCATCTTATATAGCGCAAGTAAACAGCAAATATGGTTGAAAAAAACAAATAAAGCAACACCTCACGGCAAAACGCCTCTCCCCCATGTGACCTAGTTGTTGTGTGTATGTACTGACATGTATGTGTAACTGATAGATGCACACACACACACACACACACACACACACACACTACATGTTAATGTTTTTAAATGTATGTAAGTTGTAAAGTATTTTGTCTGTAATGTCTTTTTCGTTATGTGTCAGACCCCAGTAAGACTAGCTGTCACCATTGGCGTTGGCTAATGGGGGATCCTAATCAATCAAATCAAACCACAACTCATCAAACCACTTCTTTTGTTTTTGTTTTTGATGAACTCCACTGAACCGGTTGTCAATTAACATTGAAGACCAAGCTGACCCACCCCCTCCATAAGCATACACTGCACGTACTATTTGTGTGTGTGTGTGTGTGTGTGCGCTCACGTGTGTGTCTGTCTGCCATGTAATGATTTCTACAAAGTAAATAAACATTAGATAATCATGAAAGTTAACCATGTGAATTACTGGTAGAAGAGATTTAGAGGTGAAGTCGCTCAGCCTGCCCAATCCTGGTCTGTCTTCTACTATGACTCTCACTGTCAGCTAAGCACATTATCTGAAGACAACTAATCTTTTGTGGGACGGAAAAAGCACAACAACGTTTAGGAAGTGGACAAAAATACTAATCCATGATATGAGATTAGAAGTAGTTTTATCTTAAAATGTCACTGTGTTACGTGTTCTGTGAGCCGATTAAAAACTCTGGTCGGACTCTTAACTACTGCTACTCCTAAACAGAACCCCTCTCCATACCAGACCCCCTCTCTATACCAGACCCCCTCTCTACAACAGACCCCCTCTCTACAACAGACCCACTCTCTACAACAGACCCACTCTCTACAACAGACCCACTCTCTACAACAGACCCACTCTCTAAACCAGACCCACTCTCTAAACCAGACCCACTCTCTAAACCAGACCCACTCTCTAAACCAGACCCACTCTCTATACCAGACACACTCTCTAAACCAGACCCACTCTCTAAACCAGACCCACTCTCTATACCAGACACACTCTCTATACCAGACCCACTCTCTATACCAGACCCACTCTCTATACCAGACCCCCTCTCTATACCAGACCCACTCTCTATACCAGACCCACTCTCTATAACAGACCCCCTCTCTATAACAGACCCCTCTCTCTATAATGCAGATACATTCTCCATAAAGCCTACATACAACCAACATAGGTCCTGTTCAGTGGGGAAGAAAATGTTAGTGAAACGAGGCGGAATCATCTGAACTCCTCCAATAACAACACATATTTTCGTTTTCCACTGCAAAACATTTTGTTATGCTGTACCCCACTGAACGCAACCTAGTATTATTGGAGCCAAGTGGGCCATTCAGAAACATTGTGGGATGGTTTGGTTCTCACAGTTCAGTTCGGCCTGTTAACCATCACATCTTTTAACCATAGGAAGGAATCTTTAACCCACATAATCTTTAACCTAGCCCACTAACTATAAACACTTAACCGTTCTTTAGAACAACCAATCATTTTTTCACTTTCCTTCCATCCAGGCCTCCACCTATGTAAATAATTCCATAGATATATCATTCCATGCTTAACATGAAGTTTAGCTGCAGAAGTTGTACAGTGCCTTGAAAAAGTATTCATCCCCCTTGGCGTTTTTCCTATTTTGTTGCATTACAACCTGTAATTTAAATTGATTTTTATTTGGATTTCATGTAATGGACATACACAAAATTGTCCAAAATGGTGAAGTGAAATGAAAATGTTTTATTGTTTCATAAAATTCAAAAATTAAATCACGGAAAAGTGGTGCGTGTATTTGTATTCACCCCCTTTGCTATGAAGCCCCTAAATAAGATCTGGTGCAACCAATTACCTTCAGAAGTCACATAATTAGTTAAATAAAGTCCACCTGTGTGCAATCTAAGTGTCACATGATCTGTCACATGATGTCAGTATATATACACCTGTTCTGAAAGACCCCAGAGTCTGCAACACCACTAAACAAGGGGCACCACCAAGCAAGCGGCACCATGAAGACCAAGGAGCTCTCCAAACAGGTCAGGGACAAAGTTGTGGAGAAGTACAGATCAGGGTTGGGTTATAAAAAAATCCCAGAAACTTTGAAGATCCCATGGAGCACCATTAAATCCATTATTTAAAAATTGAAAGAATATGGCACCACAAAAAACATGCCAAGAGAGGGCCGCACACCAAAAACCACAGACCAGGCAAGGAGGGCATTAATCAGAGAGGCAACAAAGACACCAAAGAGAACCCTGAAGGAGCTGCAAAGCTCCACAGCGGATATTGGAGTATCTGTCCATAGGACCACTTTAAGCCGTACACTCCACAGAGCTGGGCTTTATGGAAGAGTGGCCAGAAAAAGGCATGTGGGAGACTCCCCAAACATATGGAAGAAGGTACTCTGGTCAGATGAGACTAAAGCTTTTTGGCCATCAAGGAAAACGCTATGTCTGACGCAAACCCAACACCTCTCATCACCCCGAGAACACCATCCCTACAGTAAAGCATGGTGGTGGCAGCATAATGCTGTGGTGATGTTTTTCATCAGCAGGGACTGGGAAACTGGTCAGAATTGAAGGAATGATGGATGGCGCTAAATACAGGGAAATTCTTGAGAGAAACCTGTTTCAGTCTTCCAGAGATTTGAGACTGGGACGGAGGTTCACCTTCCAACAGGACAATGGCCCTAAGCATACTGCTAAAGCAACACTTGAGTGGTTTAAGGGGAAACATTTAAATGTCTTGGAATGGCCTAGTCAAAGCCCAGACCCCAATCCAATTGAGAATCTGTGGTATGATTTAAAGATTGCTGTACACCAGCGGAACCCATCTAACTTGAAGGAGCTGGAGCAGTTTTGCCTTGAAGAATGGGCAAAAATCCCAGTGGCTAGATGTGCCAAGCTTATAGAAACATACCCCAAGAGACTTGCAGGTGTAATTGCTGCAAAAGGTGGCTCTACAAAGTATTGACTATGGGGGGTGAATAGTTATGCACACTCAAGTTTTCAGTTTTTTTGTCTTATTTCTTGTTTGTTTCACAAGAAAAAATATGTTGCATCTTCAAAGTGGTAGGCATGTTGTGTAAATCCAATGATACAAACCCCCCAAAAATCTATTTTTAATTCCAGGTTGTAAGGCAACGAAATAGGAAAAATGCCAAGGGGGGTGAATACTTTCGCAAGCCGCTGTAGCTGTAGCCTAGTAATACAGCCTGATTCAGCAGACCAGTTGGGCAGTGAGGATTGAGGAAGCCCAGAAGTTCATTTTCGAGCAATGTGTTTAGGAGGACGGCTGTTGTTTTGCGACCCACTTTGTTCCGGGTGGAATTTGGGGGTTACGGGGCCGGTGGGGTCCTGATCCTGCCTGTTCCTTTTAATTATGTTTGGAAATTAGGAAGCATATAGGGATGCTCAAATAAGTTTTCCCTTTTCTTATTGCGCTCTAATACAGAATATATTAAATATATTATAGATAATATAATAATATAGACAGTAAGCAAAAACATCAGGACCACATAGACATAGGGGGTCCCTATAAAACATCAGGACCACATAGACATAGGGGATCCCTATAAAACATCAGGACCACATAGACATAGGGGGTCCCTATAAAACATCAGGACCACATAGACATAGGGGGTCCCTATAAAACATCAGGACCACATAGACATAGGGAGTCCCTATAAAACATCAGGACCACATAGACATAGGGGGTCCCTATAAAACATCAGGACCACATAGACATAGGGGGTCCCTCTCTTGGTATGTTGTGGTGCCATATTCTTTCAATTTTTTTATAATGGATGTAATGGTGCTCCGTGGGATGTTCAACCCTGATCTGTACTTCTCCACAACTTTGTCTCTGACCTGTTTGGAGAGCTCCTTGGTCTTCATGGTGCCCCTTGCTTGGTGGTGCCCCTTGCTTAGTGGTGTTGCAGACTCTGGGGCCTTTCAGAACAGGTGTATATATACTGAGATCATGTGACAGATCATGTGACACTTAGATTGCACACAGGTGGACTTTATTTAACTAATTATGTGACTTCTGAAGGTAATTGGTTGCACCAGATCTTATTTAGGGGCTTCATAGCAAAGGGGGTGAATACATATGCACGCACCACTTTTCCGTTATTTATTTTTTAGAATTTTTTGTAACAAGTTATTTTTTTAATTTCACTTCACCAATTTGGACAATTTTGTGTATGTCCATTACATGAAATCCAAATAAAAATCTATTTAAATTACAGGCTGTAATGCAACAAAATAGGAAAAACGCCAAAGGGGATGTAACCAATAAAACCGATACCCTCTCAGTCTAAACAGAGGTTTCCCACATTTTGTTAGGTTAACTCAAATGTGACTATGAACATTTCCTCACCGCCAAAAAAATGCCTGAGGCGGTGTGATGTTTTTTTGTATTTTTCCCCCCAAGGTCCTTCCTCCTTGTGTGAAAGCCTCCTCTGTTTGACTTGCCAAGTATCTGCCAATGGTGGCTCTCTTTTACAAGTGAATGGACTCAGTTTAGC
Organism: Coregonus clupeaformis; assembly: GCF_020615455.1. Lineage (NCBI taxonomy): Eukaryota > Metazoa > Chordata > Actinopteri > Salmoniformes > Salmonidae > Coregonus > Coregonus clupeaformis. The sequence continues at coordinate 17,679 of NW_025533926.1, read as the reverse complement.
CACAGTTAAAAGACACACTAACATGCCATGGCCGGACCACAATGGCTGCGTGGGTCATTTGCCAAAGCTAATGATGCTACTTTGGCTGGACTAGCCTAGGAGACTAGGGAGGGAGATAACAGAATGATAAACAGGACTAGACTAGGGAGGAGATAACAGAATGATAAACTGGACTAGACTAGGGAGGAGATAACAGAATGATGAATAGGACTAGACTAGGGGGGAGATAACAGAATGATAAACAGGACTAGACTAGGGAGGAGATAACAGAATGATAAACAGGACTAGACTAGGGGGGAGATAACAGAATGATAAACAGGACTAGACTAGGGAGGAGATAACAGAATGATAAACAGGATTAGACTAGGGGGAAGATAACACAATTATAAACAAGACTAGGGGGGAGATAACAGAATGATCAACAGGACTAGGAGGCTGGGGGGAGAAAACAGAATAATCAACAGGACTAGGAGACTAGGGGGGGAGATAACAGAATGATGAACAGGACTAGGAGACTAGGGGGGGGGGGGAGATAACAGAATGATCAACAGGACTAGACTAGGGGAGGAGATAACAGAATGATCAACAGGACTAGACTAGGGAGGAGATAACAGAATGATCAACAGGACTAGACTAGGGAGGAGATAACAGAATGATCAACAGGACCACAGCTGCTCTCTCCCTTCCTCTTATCTGCATATCTACACTGTTCAACTTTGGTATTTCTTCTGCATCAAATCACATGAAGGAAACATCTGAATAAATTGGCAAAAATATCTGTGATGTAACTTGGATTAGACACAAACGCACATTCCAAAGATATACAAAGGGACAAAGGGAGATTTAAATATAGCCACTTGGAGAGATGATAACAAAAGTCTTTGACAGTAGAGCAGTGTAGTTGGTCAAATCAGAGAACCGATGAGTTACCGACTCTGAGCAGAGAACTGGAGGCTACAGCCCAGTGAGCAAAAAAACTAAGAAATGAATTTTCAACCAAAAACAAGTCTTTTCAACGTCTTTTGCTCATAAGGAGATGACATTGGTTGGGAGAGCTTTAGAGATATTTACCTTTGTTAAATTTACATTCTAGTCATTTAGCAGACGCCCTTTTCCAGACCGACTTACAGTCAGTAGTGAGTACATACATTTTCATACTGGTCCCCCGTGGGAATCAAACCCACAACCCTAGCTTTGCAAATGCCATGCTCTACCAACTGCACCATTACAACATACCCTGCAACTACAGTTTGACAAACTAGGAGTACAACAGAGAATGAAATCAGCAGATGTTTAGATTATTAGTGTTAGGAAGAGCATTTAATATTGTTTATCTATCCAGCATGCCTGCTGCAACAGAAAAACATTTTTTTTTAAACAAAAATGATTTGCATTATCACGTTTAATAATAAATGGATAAGAATAACTTATTCTAAATACAAATAAAATAAATGGATATAGCAAGTGCAACATAAGGCCCTTGTCTCTAAACATACAATATCTATTCTCTATCTACTATCTATTATTACATTTTACATTTTAGTCATTTAGCAGACGCTCTTATCCAGAGCGACTTACAGTTAGTGACTGCATACATAATTTTTTATACTGGTCCCCCGTGGGAATCGAACCCACAACCCTGGCGTTGCAAACGCCATGCTCTACCAACTGAGCTACATCCCTGCCGGCCATTCCCTCCCCTACCCTGGACGACGCTGGGCCAATTGTGCTCCGCCCCATGGGTCTCTTATCTTTTATTTTCTTATATATGTGCATTTACAGCAACTATTCGGACTACACAGACAGTAGCCATGGATCCACCCAGTGCCCACCACCTCCCCTCCTCCCCTCCCCTCCCCTCCCCATTCCAGCACACATTGCTTCAGTCAGACAGACAGGAATACAAAGGACATGGTTCCCACAGTAGGAGAGAGACCTGGGGGGACAGCGTAGAAGGCTGCTGATCAAAACGGTTACACTGACAGACAACAGTGTGTCCAATAACATCCGGTTTGTAGACGCAAGAGAGTAGGAGGAGAGGGAGAGGAGGAGGGGGGGGGGTTCAGTGATATGGGAGTGATGATCATCAGGGTTGGGGTCAGTTCCATTTCGAGAAATGTCAGAAAATTATTCCTTACTGAAAAGCCATAAATTACCTGAATACATCCTAAACTTCCTAAATGAATTGAGTTTTGAAATGGTATTGACCCCAACCCTGATGACCATGTGTCCACCCCTGATAGAGGGAGGGGGGACAGTGAGAGAGGAGAGGAGGGGGGAGACTGAGGCACAACGAACAAAAATAAAAAAAAACTGACAAACCAGGTCATGCACATGGACAGTCATTCATTGGCCAATGAGAGAGGGGGAAGCAGGACAGGAAGACAAAAGAGAACTGAACTCACCAGCACGGCATCACCAAACACTCTGAGAGGGAAAGAGTGGCACCTATCAACCCTCCAGAAACCGGAGAGAGAGAGAGAGAGAGAGAGAGAGAGAGAGAGAGAGAGAGAGAGAGAGAGAGAGAGAGAGAGAGAGAGAGAGAGAGAGAGAGAGAGAGAGAGAGAGAGAGAGACATTGTAACTCATCAGCACACACACAGGCTAGCCGCTCCCGCCCCGTAAGAGGGTTGTTGGGGGTCGGGGTGATGTTGTGCAAAGCATTCCTCGCTTGTGAAAAACCGTTAACTTTCTCAATGGAGTGGGGGTGTGAGTGTGTGCAGAGAAAGAGACGGGAGGGAAGGAGGGATGGATGGTGGGAGGGAGGGATGGGGGCATGGGGCTGCCCAACTGTGCTCGCTCCGAGCCAGACAGAGAGGTTGGGGATGGGGGGAAGGAAGGAGGAGGAGTGGACTGTTTATTCACTGGACCATTTATACAGTACCTCCTCCTGCGCCTCCTGCGCCTCTACAGTGCCTTCGGAAAGTATTCAGACCCCTTGACTTTTTCCACATTTTGTTAGGTTACAGGCTTATTCTAAAATTGATTTTTTTAAAAATAATAATCCTCATCAATCTACACACAATACCCCATAATGACAAAGCAAAAAAAGGTTTTTAGACATTTTTGCACACCTGTATTTGGGGAGTTTCTCCCATTCTTCTCTGCAGATCCTCTCAAGCTCTGTCAGGTTGGATGGGGAGCGTTGGTGCACAGCTATTTTTAGGTCTCTAGAGATGTTCGATCGGGTTCAAGTCCGGGCTCTGGCTGGGCCCTCAAGGACATTCAGAGACTTGTCCCGAAGCCACTCCTGCGTTGTTTTGGCTGTGTGCTTAGGGTCGTTGTCCTGTTGGAAGGTGAACATTCGCCCCAGTCTGAGGTCCTGAGCGCTCTGGAGCAGGTTTTCATCAAGGATATCTCTGTACTTTGCTCCTTTCATCTTTGCCTCGATCCTGACTAGTCTCCCAGTCCCTGCCACTGAAAAACAACCCCACAGCATGATGCTGCCACCATCATGCTTCACCGTAGGGATGGTGCCAGGTTTCTTCCAGACGTGACGCTTGGCATTCAGGCCAAAGAGTTCAATCTTGGTTTCATCAGACCAGAGAATCTTGTTTCTCATGGTCTGAGAGTCTTTAGGTGCCTTTTGGCAAACTCCAAGTGGGCTGTCATGTGCCTTTTTACTGAGGAATGGCTTCCTTCTGGCTACTTTACCATAAAGGCCTTATTGGTGGAGTGCTGCAGAGATGGTTGTCCTTCTGGAAGGTTCTCCCATCTCCACAGAGGAGCTCTAGAGATCTGTCAGAGTGACCTTCGGGTTCTTGGTCACCTCCCTGATTGCTCAGTTTGGCCGGGCGGTCAGCTCTAGGAAGAGTCTTGGCGATTCCAAACTTCTTCTATTTAAGAATGATGGAGGCCACTGTGTTCTTGGGGACCTTCAATGCTCCAGACATTTTTTGGTACCCTTCCCCAGATCTGTGCCTCGACACAATCCTGTCTCTGAGCTCTACGGACAATTCCTTCAACCTCATGGCTTGGTTTTTGCTCTGACATGCACTGTCAACTGTGGGACCTTATATAGACAGGTGTGTTCCTTTCCAAATCATTTGAATTTACCACAGGTGGACTCCAATCAAGTTGTAGAAACATCTCAAGGATGATCAATGGAAACAGGATGCACCTGAGCTCAATGTCATGTCTCATAGCAAAGAGTCTGAATACATATGTAAATAAGGTATTTCTGTTTTATTTGTATTATTTTTTTAAACATTTCTACACATTTCTAAAAACCTGTTTTCGCTTTGTCTTTATGGGGTATTGTATGTAGATTGCTGAGGATTTATTTTTAGTTAATCCATTTTAGAATAAGGCTGTAACGTAACAAAATGTGGAAAAAGTCAAGCGGTCTGAATACTTTCTGAAGGCTGTATGACGGGAAGTCAGGCTCACACAGACACTACTGCTATAGCAGTTGTTGACATCACTCCTTAGTAAGGGCTGTTCTCTGATGACTGTCTGTCTGTCTGTACTCACTTCCCCCTACCACTTGAAATGAAATGGGAACTAAACTGTCAACCGTAGGGCCGCTGGTCAGATCCCAGGTACATTTTCAATTTTCTGCCGCTGTACCCCTCGAGCAAGGGACTTAACCCCTGAACTGATCCTGTGCCTCTCAATGTCTGTCTGGGGTGAGTTGGGAAAAGGCAGAAGATTAATTCTCATCACACAATGGACAGTAAAGTATATTGTAAGTACTTATATTGGTAAATATACGTACTTACAATGTCAGTGCTCAGTGGTAAATGGTCAACACAGCAGTGGCAATAACACAGCAGGTAAATATAATAACACAGCAGGTATATACAATAACACAGCAGGGGCAATAACACAGCAGGTATATACAACAACACAGCAGGTATATACAATAACACAGCAGGTATATACAACAACACAGCAGGTATATACAACAACACAGCAGGTATATACAACAACACAGCAGGTATATACAACAACACAGCAGGTATATACAATAACACAGCAGTGGCAATAACACAGCAGGTATATACAACAACACAGCAGGTATATACAATAACACAGCAGGTATATACAATAACACAGCAGGTATATACAATAACACAGCAGGTATATACAATAACACAGCAGTGGCAATAACACAGCAGGTATATACAACAACACAGCAGGTATATACAACAACACAGCAGGTATATACAACAACACAGCAGGTATATACAATAACACAGCAGGTATATACAATAACACAGCAGTGGCAATAACACAGCAGGTATATACAACAACACAGCAGGTATATACAATAACACAGCAGGTATATACAACAACACAGCAGGTATATACAACAACACAGCAGGTATATACAATAACACAGCAGGTATATACAACAACACAGCAGGTATATACAATAACACAGCAGGTATATACAATAACACAGCAGGTATATACACTGATTATACTGCTCCTCTGTGTTGGGAAAGTATTGTTGTCCACTGACAGACTGAACACTAGCTCTGTTTACAACTTTTTAATTGGCTGGGAAACACATTCCCGTGAAACACCCCCAGACTGTGACGCCACACAGTAGTCACACCATGCAGCTCATACACTGAGGCAACAAGCAAGTGACCAAATATCCTGGTGGAACATGTGGTGTGTGTGTGTGTGTGTGTGTGGATGTGTTTAACTATTCTTGTGGGGACCTGAAGTCTCCACAAGAATAGTAAACCAAGATAAATTTGACCAACTGGGGACATTTTGTTGGTCCCCACATAAGGTCAAATGCTATTTCTAGGGGGTTTAGGGTTAAGGTTAAAATTAGTGTTAGGGTTAGAATTAGGTTTAGAGTTGGGGTTAGGAGATAGGGTTAGTTTTAGGGTTAGGAGCTAGGGTTAGGTTTAGGGTTAAGGTTAGGTTTTTGGGTTAGGGTTAAGGTTAGGGTTAGGTTTAGGGTTAGGGTTAGGGAAAATAGGATTTTGAATGGGACTGAATTGTATGTCCCCACAAGGTTAGCTACAAAAGACTGTGTGTGTGTGTGTGACTAATCAATTCTCTCTCTGGATTTTCTCAGAAACTGTTCAGAGTTCAACAAAGATGGAAAATGGTTAAGGTTGAGTTTGAAGATTGATGAGAGGCCTGCATTTTCTAATTTCTAAATTAACACATTGTGAAAAACTAATTAAATGAGCAGGAGTGCCTGAAGCTCTGGGTCTAGTGTTAATTACAGTAAGCTCAATTAGCATGCGTTGCAGGGCATTCTGCTGAAGGGGATAATATACCAAAGTAGCAAGCGAGTGTGTGTGTGTGTGTGTGTGTGTGTGTAGATGACTAAGCCACTCATCATCTACACAACAGGATGGTGATAGAGGATAATAACTGATCCAGATGATGAGCCCCCAATTAATACTGTTCAAACATTATCTATGTAATGCACTGGGCAAAACAGCAGATATGAAAGCTTTTGCCAATGTCCAGGCTAACAAATATCCGGCCACATCAGATCAGCGTTTTCCAATCAAAATCAATCAGTTAACAATCTCATCTGATATAGGGCAGTTTATCTCGCTGTAACAACACAAGTAGTCCTGCATGCGTGTCTGGTGAGAAGAGGGCTACAACAGATTACAACAGCCCCCTATATATCTGGAGAGAAGAGGGCTACAACAGATTACAACAGCCCCCCTATATGTCTGTGCTACAGGCCAGGGACATCTGGTTGATCAGTATTGTTTTCCCAGCCCCCCTCCAGTCTCCGCTGGTAAGGGAACCTCCCAGCCCCCCACCAGTCTCCTCTGGTAAGGGAACCTCCCAGCCCCCCACCTTGCCCTCCTCCAGTCTCCTCTGGTAGGGGAACCTCCCAGCCCCCCACCTAGCCCCCCTCCAGTCTCCTCTGGTAAGGGAACCTCCCAGCCCCCCATCTAGCCCCCCACCAGTCTCCTCTGGTAGGGGAACCTCCCAGCCCCCCATCTAGCCCCCCACCAGTCTCCTCTGGTAGGGGAACCTCCCAGCCCCCCATCTAGCCCCCCCACCTAGCCCCCCTCCAGTCTCCTCTGGTAGGGGACTGCATGCATCACAGTAGGGTTCCGTCTGATGGCTAAAGATTAGGCTGGTGTACTTATGTGTGACCAAGTGTGCTTGTGTGTGTGTGTGTGAGGATTTACTGTCTTAAAACATTGTTAATCCTCGGACCCCCAGGAGGACCTGATTGAGGTCAGTTAAAAAAAATGTGTAAAGTGGTTGTCCCACTGGCTATCATAAGGTGAATGCACCAATTTGTAAGTCGCTCTGGATAAGAGCGTCTGCTAAATGACGTAAATGTAAATGTTAACAAACGGCCTCCAGGAAAGACAAGAAGAACAACAATACCCAAACAAACAATGGGGTGCATACAGGTGTGTGTGTGTGTGTGTGTGTGTGTGTGTGTGTGTATTCATGTGTGTCGCTTGGTTAGGTTTAGAGTAAATGTTTACATTTAAAATCCAAAGGGAACACATGCTAATATTTACAGTAATAGCGTTGGGGTTTTAAATTATTTATAGCATTCTAATTCAGTATGTTTAGTTAAATCTATAAGGGAAACATAAAAGACAACCATTATACTATATGAATAAAGATAGTGGGTCATCCTGTTGTGTAGCCAAGAAAAGTCTAATGTTTTCTAACCACTGGGACAATTGTGCCCGTTGTTAGAAGTGGTTGTCCACTGTTTTCAACTTTTACAGGGCTGTTTTTGTCACATGTCTGATGGGCATAGCATCTGTAGCCATTCTTATGATGTATGGATTCTCTCTGAGTGAAACACCATGGGCTTGAAGGTCAGGAAACTCTTCAAACTAGACAGAGAGGGCAATAGGACAGAGGCAACAATGAAAACAATGAAAAAAGTTTATACACAATTTATGTGTGTGTTTGTGTTTGCATTAAGGTATGCGTGTATGAGCACGTGTGTGTGCGTGTGTCCACATGTCTATGTGTGCGTGCTTGTTTTTGCGTATGTGTGTGTGTGTGTCTAGTCCTCTGGTGGTTTGGGAGCTTGGTCTGGTGGCCTCGTGTGTGTTTAACAACAACATAACCTCCAGAGACAGAGAGAACCCCACTGGGAGTAGAGAGACGGAGCGAGACAGAGAGAACCACACTGGGAGGCAGGGCAGGAGAAACAGTCTGTTAATAGAGAACAATACAACATACCACTGGGAGTAGAGATGGCGAGAGAGCGAGAGACAGAAAGAAAGAAAGAGAAAGAAAGATAGAGAGAGACTCAAGCCTGAACATGGAGAGATTGACAAGAGTTATGGAGATAAAGATTCTCTTCAGTCAAACATCAGAGAGATGGTAAAAAAAACAGATGATCTGTTCACAAGATGAACTACCTACTATCCATCAGCAGTTTCAACTAAAGACAGAGAGAGAGAGAGAGAGAGAGAGAGAGAGAGAGAGAGAGAGACAGAGAGAGAAACAGAGTGAGAGAGAGAGAGAGAGAGAGAGAGAAACAGAGTGAGAGAGAGAGAGAGAGAGCGAGAGAAACAGAGTGAGAGAGAGAGCGAGAGAGCGAGAGAAACAGAGTGAGAGAGAGAGAGAGAGAGAGCGAGAGAAACAGAGTGAGAGAGAGAGAGAGAGAGAGAGCGAGAGAAACAGAGTGAGAGAGAGAGAGAGAGAGAGAGAGAGAGAGAGAGAGAGAGAGAGAGAGAGAGAGAGAGAGAGAGAGAGAGAGAGAGAGAGAGAGAGAGAGAGAGAGAGAAAGAGAGAGAGAGAGAGAGGGGAGAGAGAGAGAGAGAGAGAGAGAGAGAGAGAGAGAGAGAGAGAGAGAGAGAGAGAGAGAGAGAGAGAGAGAGAGAGAGAGAGAGAGAGAGAGAGAGAGAGAGAGAGAGAAAGCTCCTCTGTATTGTAACACAGTAAAGAAAGGAAAGGAGAGGAGATGATCACCAAAAATATTCAGGTTCAAGACATGACTGTATATGGTTTATTTCCACATGGTGTGCAATCTTTACATTTCCAAATTGATTTCCCTGATTAATTAATTTGTGAAGCCATTTCCAGAGGTAGACATTTAATTTGAGCCAGAAATCAACGTCCATCGCTCTAGGCAGCAGGAATAAGCCTAATTAATGTGTAAATGAAGGCATGCGTGCGTGCGTACGTGCGTGCGTGACAAAGACGATACCAAATCTGATTCGCTTTGAGAAATATTTGTTTACTTTTTGAAATGACAATTAATCCGAATGTCAAAGTGTCAGTTGTAAAAGGTTGAATCTTTCACCTGTGACAGAGCACATCCAAAGCCCCACTTAAAAGTGGCTAACAGGAAGTCTCAAAGGGCAGGACAGTGACAACAACACGTAGAGACACAAACCCCTATGATGTGTCGTTGTATTACAAGACACACACACACTTAGGCTACAGTCAGTCTACCAACCAAGGAATTAAACGGCATTCCAAAAGGAAAATGCCAAACGAGGAAAAATAAAGCTAGAAAAGCACAAGGGCATGGTAGAATGACCCGCTGCTCAAACACGCATAATAGCAATTAATGGTGACCATAAATCACGTCAGCTGAAAAAACCCTCCACTTTGGCCCGTATGTCCAGCACAGCAGAGACAAATAGTCTCCAGCAATTGAACCCCTAACCTTTAAAGACGCGGGAAGCGGCTCGTTCATCTTTCTTAGCTTGGCTCGGTAGACTACCCCAACCCCAAGAGACTGAGGAGGTCTTTTGCTTTTGCTAAACTTTCAGCCCGACCCCAGAGTCACAGAGTAAAGTGATTTCACAGTGCTGCTGTCATCACCTTATGTTGAGAGATAGAGTTTGTAGCACAGCCAGACACTTGGCAGGGCTCAATGACAACTTCAGCAGATAAGTCGAAGTGGAAATGGGAGAGAAAATAGAGTAGTCAGATAATGTTTATTACTTCTGTAACACTTTTTGATAGATATAATGCTACTTCAGTAAGACTTTACTTAAAAACAACATGCAGGTATAACGCTTCATTAGTTGTTATAAGTCTCTCTCTCTCTCTCCCTCTCTCTCTCTTTATTTAAGGGCTTTATTTGCATGGGAAACGTATGTTAACATTGCCAAAGCAAGTGAAGTAGATAGTAAACAAAAGTGAAATAAACAATAAATATTAACAGTAAACATTACACTCAGAAGTTCCAAAAGAATAAATACATTTTAAATGTCATATTATGTCTATATACAATGTTGTAACAATGTGCAAATAGTTTAAGTACAAATGGGAAAATAAATAAATATGGGTTGTTTTTACAATGGTGTTTGTTCTTCACTGGTTGCCCTTTTCTTGTGGCAACAGGTCACAAATCTTGCTGCTGTGATGGCACACTGTGGTTTTTCACCCAGTAGATAAGGGAGTTTATCAAAATTGGGTTTGTTTTCAAATTCTTTGTGGATCTCTGTAATCTGAGGGAAATATGTTTCTCTAATATGGTCATACATTTGGCAGGAGGCTCTCTCTCTCTCATTACTCCCATTACTCTTGCTCTCCCATTACAGCCAAAACAATCATCTGAGGAGACCAGAGGTGACCATGGCATTTCATTTTGGGGATAATGTAAAAACAATAATGTATGACCTCATTTCCTGTCGAAATTGATCTAAATATGGAGCACTCATCTGGTTACCTCTGAGGGCAATAGGTCTGACATCCAATCTGATACATTCTGTTAGGAAGAACAAGTTATTGGCACTTGGACATCAGAGCCATTGACTAAAGAGCAACTGCTGAAGTACTGTGTGGGTGTAACTCTCTCTCTCTCTCAGACTGTTATACCCTTTTCACACTACTGAGCCAAGCCAAGCTGAACCGAGCTGTGCTAGCCCTTACCCATCCAATATAGTTGCTGGAAAGGACAGAAATATCTGAGCTGTCACAGCACGGTTGCTTTGGCCCTATACTGTGAAAATGGTATTCCAGTCGAATGCAGGCCAACAGAGCTTCCTAGACCCCTTCAGATACAACAGTCCAGGGACCTCCCCCGGGAAACCTCCCCTCACTTTCCTCCCCAGAGGCATCAATGGGGCACTTGTCCGACAGCATAGCACTCCACTGTGAGCCGGGGGCCTCGCAAACCAAAATATTGACTTTGAATACTTCAAACATTGGGATAACCTGACTTCAACAAGCGTGGCTGTGTGGCCTTTGACCCACCTCTAGGGAGTGTCAAGGTTTACCTTGTTACTCTGGTAATATAGCTACACACACACACACACACACACACACACACGCACTCGTCTGAGCCCTCTTAGTGAATGACATGGTCTGTGAGGGGTGACCACCATAGCCCCCCCTGGCCAGGTGAACCCCCCCCCTTCCCAGTAAAACAGCAGTGGAGAGAGGGGAGCTGTGGTCTCTGGCTAACCTACTCCCTATATAGTGCACTACTTTAGACCAGAGACCTATGGACCCTGGTCAAAAAGTAGTGCACTACAAAGGGAATAGGGTGCCATTTGAGACTCAGCCTGTGGCGGTCTGTCTAGCACTAAAACGATGTAATGGCTGCTTCCATTTTGAGCCGCATGTTAAAGGCCGTATCCTGTCGGCCTGATGCTGAGAGAGAGAGCGTTTGTCCAGGCCAGCTGAATGCCATACAGATGTAGGATCTTCATTTAAAACTTTTAGTGTATTTGAGGTTTAAAAAGGCTTCTGAAGTTTGTAATTTCCACTTTGAAATTCCCGACTTGATTTTGCCTTATGAAAAATGTATCAACCCCTACAAAAATGCCCATTAATTATATTCCACATTTCCTGTTCCTGCTGTAGTAAACTGGCTCAAATTAACATCCTATATCTGTACATACACATTAAATCCAACCTCTTAATGTAAACGGGAGATGAGAAATGACTAGGAATGAAATGGGGAAGTGAAAGAGGTCACAGAGGTTGAGTTTTGTGGGGATGGGGGATTTTTTCAATGAATCATTCAACAATCTTACTGTATTATTAATGTAAAGTGGAACTGTCCTCTAGGATTGACCGTTCCCATTGAACACCAGACACCTACAGAGCAAGAATCACAATCCCAAATGCAATGGAGTCACAGTTAGTCTGTTACAGCAGATCACTGAGAGGTGTGTGTGTGTGTCTGTGCGTGTGTGTGTGTGTGCGCGTGCATGCAAGTGAGTGAGCGAGTCTGTGTTGACATGGGACGGGGGAGCATCCCTTGTGGCAATGTTCTCCAATGAGAAACACACAGATGTAACTGAACACATGGATAAGTCATGGCACCAAGCCTTACTCAAATACATCAGAGGTACTATTTTGAACAGCCTGGGGAGTAGTATTTTTGTTTCTGTGTTGTTGGGACGAGAGCCGAAGCGTTTGAGCAGAGCAACACTACTCCTGAGACCTAAGAATACACATACAGACAGGCAGACAGGCAGCCAGCCAGAGCGACAGACAGGCAGCCAGCCAGAGCGATAGACAGGCCAGAGCTGAACCCTGCAGGTCCAAGCCATTAAATCACTGTTGTAGCGTACTCCGCCAGCCAATAGTTTTAACATGCACTAACAAGCATCTCCCCCCCTCGCCCCTCGCCTCTCTCCACTTTCCTCCCTCAGCTCTGATCATGTTGTACACAGACATGCTATCGGAGTTGTTTAGAATAGAATCAATGTCTCTCTCTCCTCTTGTCTCCTCAGGTCTTGTAGTTGACTGCTACACTGCTCTTGTCTGTGAAGGTGCGCCAACTCACAATGGACACAAGTGCTTCTCTACCCCAACCTTTTCTAGCCCTTATCACTGAAGCTCATGTTCCACTTTTGTTGCCAGGTAGGACAGGGTGAGGGGCAGTCGTTTCAGCTTTTGTGAACAGATCTGATAACGTGAACTGGACTTGGGCTGAGGGAGATAAATTGAGGGAAGCTATTGAATCATTTAATCATCAATAGGTCTGTTTAGAACAGCTGACTATCATCCAGTCAACACAGAGTCGAGATAGAGAGAGAGAGAGAGAGAGAGAGCATGAGCAACAAACCAGATCTCTGAATACAGTATCACTCAGAATGTATTGCATAGAAACATTGAGAGATATACATGATATATCATCACAGATTACATTACAGATGAGAATTTACAGAGAATGAGATAACTATAGACACATTATAGCTGTTTTCATGAAACATCATGAACCAGCCATCAAGTGTGATATTAAAGCCATTAGGTGAGGAAGAAAGACATTACAGTGCTATTTTCAAACTATCTCGTTGTCTACTAAGTGATGATGGTGCATACAACATTTTTGACATACAGTATCAACACAAATACTGTACGCCCAGAGCCAAGGACAACTGCTGCTCAACTCTGCTCTCTATCGACGAGTAGCAATAATTAACCTAAATTGTGAGCAAAAAAAAGTTGCAAAGTTTGGGGCAACATCAATGTTATAATGGCTAGAAAAGGACAATTCTGTCATGGGGCTGCCAAGGGCTGTGGCGGAAAGATGTGCATTACACTGTTTCTAATGCTCTAAAGCCGTCCGCGGGATGATCAGACAGTCTTACTCCAGTGGTATAATTCAAACCGCTTGCCTTTTGTTTATCGGGCCAACATCTTGGGCGCATAGGTAGCCTAAAATCGATTCAGAATGCATTTACTGACATCAATTCGATTATGTGATTTTCAGTTGATCAGAAAAATCTATTTAAGGGACAGCACCTTGACGCAACACGAGTCTTCCTATAGTCAAATAACAAAGATTATACAGGTTTTGTAATTCAGATAACACCAATAATATGAAGTTGCTTGTTGATTTTAACGGAATTCAAAGCCAATAATTATTTGACATAAGAATATTCTACTAAATGGAAATATGGTTACTCAAATATGATCAAATTGCCTAGCAGTCAAACTTTCCAGAAAACTAAGTTAATTCAATTGCTGTCTCACTACCATCTTTTTTTTATTTTATTTTATTTTTTTACAAACCTTACCTTTCTTTATTGGTGCATTAATGTTGCTGGAGAACGTTTCATACGAAGGCTGAAGCAGAGTGCGTAGGCCTATGCACCGTAGTTTATCCGAGTATCCACTGTCTACTATGTTTTCTCTCTCCCAGCAAGTGGCTATCTGCCTGGCTGGCTTTGCAGGCGCTGTGATGTTGTGCGGAGATCCCACTACAGCTGTTAAAAGGGGTGTTTGGAACCTATGAGTCGTTTGAGGGTGGTTTAAAATTCAAATTAAGGACATGTTTGTTACAATTTAATTGTAGGTAGGCTAACTTTTAACAACCCAGAGCATTTTTCTCAAAACGAATTTCTTCAATCATATAATTGTGTTTTCATTCTACTCAGAGTGAGAGATACGCACCCCCCTTTGGATAGAACGGTCACTCTCGATGTAAGAGCGTGATACGGTTCTAATTGATTGATAAGGCAACTTGACAGAAAAGTTGCTTTTATACTTTGTCTCCAAATAAACAGTTATAACTACGTTTTTGAATTATTATTATTACAAATGCTTTATTAATGGGAAATGTTAGAAAATATTTAGCAAATGTCAGCAAAAAGCTTAATTAATAGTGTTGATATTATTCAGTCACACACGTTGACGTTATACAAAAAAATACACTGATATTGTGAGGAAAGCTGTTTAAAAAAAAAAAACTAAACGTTTTGAACAAGAAACACTTTCTATTGATATATCTATCCCTGTCTTCCTTTTCGTTGGGTCAGTGGCTGCCCTACAACACGCAGAACGGTCTCGTTCAAGTCCCCAACCATTAATGGGAAGCGAACCGAATGTGTCCCCAAAATGCCTCAAAACGTTAACACTTTCAGATCCTAAATAATAACAATGAAACAGTAATACATGGGATTTAAAGCGACTTTCAGAAGGCTGTGTGGGTAGTGTTAGCCACAACCTTGTCTGGGGGCAGGGTGGGGGATAGCGGAAGATGCTGGCAGATAGATTCGATTTTTGACTGAAAAAAGTCCAGAAACGTATTACAAGGCTGTAAAGAGCCAGTGAGGAGGAGGAATCCAGAGGCCTGAGTAGTCTGTTGGTGGTGGAGAAAAGAGTTCTGGGATTGCCTTGGCCGTTATTGATGAGGTTAAAGCAGTAGACTGATTTGGCCTGGGAGAGAGCATCATTGTAGTCCTCTAGGCCTCTGAGTGGACTGTGATACCAGATTCTTTATAGAGCCTCTCCAGTTGTCGGCAGTGGCGGTTCTAGACACATTTTACTAGGGGGGCCAAGGAGGGGCCAGTGTTTAATCAGGGGGGCACACATAAAAAAACTGGCAACACATGATATTCAAAGATTATAAACTTTATTTTACTTTAAAATCATATGACATTTATTATAACACGTATTTTGTACAAGAGTGCAGATGCAAGAGAGATAGTGCCATAAAAATGAAAAAATAAAAAATAAAAATAAAATTAAAAAGTACAGGGTACAAATACAGGGTTCATATTCAATGTGAACAAAACTCCAGGATACAACAAAGGGTACAACAATGTGCCATTTCCTATTTATGGAAGCCCCACTACTGTGGACAGTTGATTCCACATTTTGTTTTAAGAAAGAAAACTTTCTGAGTGATTTATAAACAAAACACACTACCCTGTATCCATTTAGGTAAAATAAACCAAATCAGAAAAGAAATTCAATTCAAAGAGGCTTTACTAGCATGACCATATTGACATACAGTATTGCTAAAGCACATAAACAGGGAAACGTGTTACACATTAACATCCAGTAGTCCAATAGGATGCAGACAATAAACATTAAGTTAACATTCGTTTAAAAGCAACAATCATGTCAACACAATGTAGCAATATGAACAACACTGATGGATATCAGCAACAACATGAAAACAAGAATATTACAGGTGTCTGTGTGTGTAATCAACTTGATTACTTTACTAAAAATGTATTTGTTATCGCGATGCAACAGCCAAGACGGATGAAGTTACGTGGTTAACATCACAACATTGTGTAGACCTAGCAAGGATAGCCTACTAACATTTGGATATTTGCTTCTGCTTCGATGAGTTTGCTTAGATATGATTACATTTCTAAACAAATCGAGACCAGACATTTAAAAACTTGATTTGATTTATGTGTGAGGAACAAAAGGAACATGTAGGCTATGTGCAAGAACAACAAGTCACTTATGATATTAAATAGTTTTCTTACCTTCGACTCCTGCAAATCGTAGCTCCTCTCGCAAATAGTAGTTGCTGAGCTCTCATTCACCGAAGCAGCACCACACGTGGCAGGCAGGCAGATGGCAGGATACAGTTTTTGGGTGCGCCACTCTAAAATACCCGTGTAGAACGTTGCCGTGTAGAGCGTTGCATTAGTTCCGCTTTTGGCGCTCGCGTGTAAAATAGTTATAAATTCATAATTTTTTATTTGGTCAGCACGGGGGGGCCACAGGGGTGGCCAGGGACATTTCCAGGGAGGCACGGGCCTCCCCCGGCCTCCGTGTAAAACCGCCACTGGTTGTCGGCCAGTGGACTTCAAAGAACGCAGCTCAGGGGTAAACCAGGGAGCAGAGAAGGAGAAGGACACAGCCTGAGTTTTCATAGGGGCAACAGAGTCCAGGCTGGAGGAGAGGAGTGTGTCATAGTGAGAACCCAGCTCCTCGGCCGAGGAAAGAAGAGGATCAGAGCTGTTGTGCGTTTGAAGCGGGTTTCCTAGGACTGATGTGCTGACAAACTTAATGTTCCTGTATGTAATGGTTTTTGCAGCATCTTGGTTAAGGGGATGGCCAGATTACACAGGATGGCAAGATGGTCGGAGATGGCAAGGTTAGGGTTGCAAAATTGGGAGCTTTCAATAAATTCCCTGGTTTTCCTGAAATCCCGGTTGGAGGCTTCACAGAATAGAATAAACAGGAAATCCGGAATCCTCCAAACAAGATTTATAGAAACCCTAGGCAAGATCCAGACCATACGCAGGTTGAGGGCGAAAAGCCTGTCGAGTATCCTGTATAAATATTTTTCATCCATTATATTTTTGTTCAAGCTGGGCTGAAGCACGTTTGGGTACACCTTCATGCCACAATATTTGCTTTGACTGTATCAGCAACTGCAAAACTCCCTTACCTTGCAGGACAAATTTAAGGCCATTCTTTTTTGGCAGTGATGCATCACAAAATAGCAGTGTAGCACCCATAGCATGTTGATATAAGATGAAAACTAACTCTCAGAGTTAACTTTGCAGCCGCCAAGTCCGCAGGGTTTTTGCGGCATCAATCAAAAGCTTGCTTTCACACATGAAGTATTCCACATGAAATAATCTGCATTGTTTGCTTGTGTTATGTTATCCATCTGTCTTTTTATTTCTCTAGATCAGGATGGTTTATTGTGACAGGAAGGAAAGGTGCTCCACTCTCTCAAGGACGTTATACTTGTTAGAAGGGCAGATCAACAGGAAAGAGCTGAATCCTTGAGTAAGAGGCCAATACAAAGCTCTCCAAAGTTAGGAGTGGAATTTCACTCACGGCTACCACCTTGATCCAGAGGAATGCCTTCACTGAATCAAATTAGAGTACTTAGTCAGGTATTGTAGTTCTTGGTTTTGGTGCTTGAACATAGTAGAGTTCATATTTGATGACCCCTTCCACAGGTTTCATGGTCTTGTATAGGAAATAAGCATATGTGACTTGCTGGGGTTTCGAACCCGGGTCTCCTGTGCTGCACAAGACTCTGTCAGCCCTCCGAGCTGAAGCCTAGTCATTAGAGCTACCA